>NW_016690426.1:209314-214091 GCF_001604755.1 Lepidothrix coronata
AACATTGTATAAATCACTGTTCCTATACCTTGAGGCCTTTTACTGTGCCCTGCTCAGTAAACCATACCTTGCTCTTAAGCCATGAAGACAGAAATAAAATTAAATAGGAGAGCTTATTGTTGGGGTTTTTTTCTATTTTAGAGGTACTTAGGCTCCCTTCCCATTACGGTAAGTGCTGGAGATTATTCTTAGATATACAGGAGAGTATATTCTTAGATATACAGGAGAGTATATTCTTAGATATACAGGAGAGTATATTCTTAGATATACAGGGGAATGGAACCTGGCTTTTCTGCAGCCCTGTCTGGTGTCTCACATCACATCAGCCTGGGCTGCCATCACCAGTACTGCATTTTCAAAATCTCTTTGGAAATAAATCACAAAACAATTAAAAAAAAATCCTACAGTGTTGCCAGCCCCTAAAGTCTCACCTGTTTTCAATATTTCACCTATTAATTCTCATAGAAGGAGGGAAACAAAATAATTAGATGTTAGAACTGTATTCTGTAGCGGTAGTGGCAGTCTACCTATCACTACTCCTGAAGTATTTGAGGTTTAAAAAAAAAGTCAGAATAAAATTTAATTAACTTTCTTTGGAAACAGCAAAAATGATGGGTTCTATGACTGACATCTCCCGTGTTGCTGGGCTTTTCACCCCGACGTTGCTTTGACTCCACCCTGTGTGAATGAAGAGGACGATTGCAACGTAGTTCCCGTTCCCTTCCTCATTTTTATTTCACTCCATGCTGTGTGAAGGCTCTTCATGAGTCTGAGGAAGGAGAAAATGCTCCCTGGAAGTATCATGTTGCTGTTGAGAGCTTTTCTGTTTGGAAATCACTTGCTGCTTCAGTACATCAAACCCCCATGTATTAGATCAGCAGAAATGCTGGTTGCAAACAAAAGAAAATAAAATAAGAGGCTAATTTTGCTGATAAAAAAGGTAAGCTAAACCTCAGAGGGGCCAACTCTGTCCTGTGTTAAGCTGATGATATGAATTAGTAGAATTAATGCAAACCAGGCCTTCCCTGCTGGGAAAAACTGGGTAGATGAGCTTCTCTGTTTTTAATGTCAGGTCTTTTTAGCTGTCAAATTGCAGTATTCTTTTTTGGTCTTTGAGAAGTGATTTCTGCTGAGCATGACTTCCCAAGGGAGGGTGCATGCAAATGGCAGTTCCACCATCCCACTGGGTAACTGGGCTGGTTTAGTTTGTCAGTGGTATTTTGGTGCAGCCTGAGGAAAGTGCTGTAAAGCCCCGATGTTCTTTCTTTCCCTGCGTTTCCGTGTTGCTGATTTTCCAGCACGGTGCTAATTCTCCTCCCTTTCAGCCAGTTACTGCTGGATGGAACAGTGTGTTTCCAATAGGAGGCTGAAATGTGGTGGTAAACACAGTAATTTTGCATCATGGAGACAAACAATTCATAGAAGGGGAGAAGATGCTTCATTCCCTGGCTGTTGGTATCAACGGGCCCAGGGGAGCGTGTTCTGCCCACGGCTCCCAAGGAACAGAAATCCCCACTCACTTGGACTTTTCTTTTTCCCCTTCTGCTGCTGCAGGATATTGCTCCAGAGTGTTTGCAACCCTCATTCTGCTGCTCATTTAGCCCTTCTCATTTAGCGAGTTGGTGGCTTAATTTTCAATATAACTATGCTATTCATGTCTATTTGAATAATTTGAGGAAGGAAAGAGACCTTATATGACATATTTTTTTTAAATCTTTCTTTCCTTCCCTCCTCAGGCCATTGGTGCACTTCAAAGGCAAAAATTATATCTTTTTGGCTCAAAAAATGCCTTTTGGCTGTTGAATAAAAGCTAAAAAGCCATCTTTTGTGGTGGAGGGTAGCTGAGGAAGAGGGATGTCGCAGTGGGGAAGTCCCAGGTGCTAACTACCAGCAGCCCTTGTGCAGGACAAATTCAGAATTCAAAGCTGCTTTATTCTTTTTGGGGAAAAAAATCCAAATGGAAATCAAACAGGGTGATTTCTTATAGGAAATAAAATGTAATTAATAGCAGTAAGTTAAATCCTTGAGTTCTGCCTGGACTAGGTTGTTTCATAGGAAAGGCCAGTGTGGTTTTTCTTTCTAGCTTAGAGTTTTTCATGGTTGCAACTCGTTGCTTTGATCTCTTCAGCTTCTTGAAATTTTAACCTGATTTCCTATGTGGTCAACACAGGAGGAAATTTCTGGATGTATCTGCAGCCTGCAGACGATGAAAGGTTGGTTATCTCAGTGCAATAAAGATGAAAACAAATACAGTTGTGGTAATAGAAGAATTAACTTGCATTTGTCATAAGACACTGGAGGTCCTCCATTTGCTATGAAGTGTTTGTGGAAGCAAAATGTGTTTTGTCGAGAATGTGACCATCAGAAATAAGGGGTGAGGGGATGCTGAGTGGATTTAACAAAGTGTTGAAAGAGCTGATTAAAGGAAAAGCACATCATAGACGTGCCTCAGAAGAAAGAAAAAAGGAATTGCTGATGGTTTCCAAAGGTAATTCCTATTCTAAGAATTGAGTTCCCCTGGCTTTAGCTCAGAAGAAACTTGGGGTATGAAGTACAGCATCTGAGAGTGTCTCCAGTCTTCTCCTGACCCGCATGTAAGATGTTAATCTTAAACCTGCTGCATTTCATTTGGGGGTGGTGTAGACACTTTTGATGTGCCTGAGAGATTTTTCTCACTAGTATTTTGCAGATTGGAGCCTGTAAATTGCCTCTCAAATCTTGATAATTAGTGATGGTGGGTGGTGAGCATGAACTGCAAATGGTTTGAGGTTTTCTTCTTTTTATTTTTGGCTTCTGAATATCTGTGTGCCCCCAAAATGCTCTGGAAGACAAAAGGGAAAATTCTATTTGTGCAGAAGTGGGGGAGGAGGAGGAGCGGATGTGTTATTCTGCTGCCATGTGAAGTGCTGTGTTTCACATCCTGAGAACCTTTGTCAGACATCCCACTGAGTGAGGCTCAGCACCTCAGTTCTGAGTGACTCCCAACCTCGGCACTGATACTTGGATGCTCAGGCAGGAGAGGTTTCCCCGAGGCTGGAAGCAGTGTAAGGCTGGAGAGCATCACGCTGCCCTGTATCTCTTAATTTCAGGGCTTGTAAAATTAATGCTGCTTTTCTCTTGCTCTGTTTGTTTGTTTGTTTGTATTAAACCCTCTGCTAACCCCGGCTTGTGTTTAGGTGTCCCTGGCAGTGTCTCACAGCACTGTGTGACCAGTAATCAGAGGAACGTGCCTGGAAATGTGCATTACACTTATATTGGAGGTCATTTTGCAGTATCTTTCTCAGCCCAGTTTATTGGCACCAGGAGAAGTTGCCTTCACAATCCAACTATTAGCTGTGTACCTTTTTCAGGTGCTGCTGTGATTACTGTTGTTTAATGTAAAAGGGGAAACTTCCAGTTCTTGTATCCCATTTGTTTCCTTTAATTCCAGCATGCCTTTGAACATGACCATATTTTTAGAGGTTGGTGTGTGCTATCAAAATGCCGAAGAAGAGATTTGACTGTGGATATTTTTTTCTTCCCTCCCCCAAAGAGCTTTATCCTTGTGCATTCACATTCTGCATCTCGTTGCTCCTGATTGCTCCTACAGCGTGATGGCCCTGGGACCATCACCCTCCTGGGTATTTTGCAATTTATTGTACTGCATGTTGGCTGTATAAGGCTTCACAAAAAATCCCCTCCCAAAATCAAACCCACTGCTCCATTGTGAAATACATGTGGGTTTTATTACTAAGCAGCTGTTTCCCTTTTGTAAATGATCCCTGCTGAGAGACAGAAAAAGAAAGAGGAAAAATAATTGAATAAGGCAAGAGCATAATTCATTGAACAGGTACTTCTGTGTGTGCAGTTCTGCTGCTCAGGGGCAGAGGTGCTGAGCCTGTGGTGGGCAGTGACTGTCCCCCATGTACAGCCTGTTAGTGGTCCCACCTACACAGCTCCTTGTCTTTTCTGGGCTTACATCGGGCCTCCCCTTGCTCCTTTTCCCATAACTGGCCACAACCTTTTCCCTGGAATAATACAACTGGTTATATCTTAAATTAGAAATCAAAGCTAGTGTCTCAAGGCTCTGTTTACCTCGAGGCTCCTGCTTCTATCTGAAGTCTAAAACAGGGACTCTGTTGGTCATGTTCATCCCCCCTTCTGTTTCAGCAGGTCTATTAAAAGCTATTGTCTTTAACCAAATTTACATCCTCTGGGAAAATAAGTCCACATTTAATTCCAGTCCAGTGAGCAGTTTCTCTTCCATCTGCTGTTTCTCCCCCATCTCCCACACCTCCTGTGTGTGAGTCTTTACCTGTCTCCTGAGCAAGCACATGCTTTAAATCCTTTCGAATCCTCATTTCCCACCCCAACAGTGAGCCGAAGCCCTGAATGCAGGCTGTCACTTGGCCACATGTGAAGATGAATTGTCAGCTGTGGCCCTCACTGCACTGCAAAAAGCTGAGGAACAGTTCCCCCGGTTTACACAGAGCGGGCACATCGGTATTTACGACACGTGGCAGTGTAATTAGGATGGGCTGCTCAGGGGATCGACTGCTGCATGTGCACAGAAGCATCTCCAGGGTGATTTGTGTCTTAGCAAGGCTGTAGCTTTGTCTGTATGTCTGACAAGGAGACAGATTAAAACAGTTTGAAGAATAGCTTTGAAGATTGCTTGAGGAAGCAGAAAACTTCCCTGGCTTAATATCGACATTTGCTGCAAACCCTGGGTTTTCTTTAAAAAAATAATGTAGCCATTAAGGGTTAAAAAACAGCTCAGGGGTATGTGCTGACTCCC
>NW_016690426.1:215996-233134 GCF_001604755.1 Lepidothrix coronata
TGCCATCTTCAGGTAGAAGTGACTTGACAGCCCAGCAGGGAGGTGGATTATTTTCGCAGCGATGAGCGGGCGTCTCTAGAGATGCTTTGTGGTTTGGTGCAGCTGGAGCTGTCTGAATGAAGCGATGGGCTGTGCCTCCGCCAAGCATGTTTCTACTGTTCAAAACGAAGAGGAAACTCAGAAGGGGAAAAACTACCAGAACGGAGATGTGTTTGGTGGTAAGTGTCGCAGGATTTCATCTTTCTCCCGGCATCCTGAGTGTTCTGGAAGGTGTGTGTGGGAGTGTTTCACAAAACATAAAGGAAAAAGCATGTTAAAATATGTCATGGTGGTGGAGCAGTTGGCCCATCCAAGGGATGGTACCGTGACACTTGAAACAGAGGTGTGGGTGAAATCTGTACTGAAAAATTAACATTTTAAGTGATAACATCACAAATCTTGAAATAGTTCAAAGACAATGAGTTACATGACCCCCTCATATATTTATATATGTGTCTTTCTTAGGTATTTGTCATTGGGTGCCAAAATAGTTGACTCATTTCCTAAAAATAAAAACCTTTTCAGTTAGAAAAAGAATTCCTCACTACTGTTGCCCTGTAAAGCAACTAAATATTAGTTCTGAAATCCTATGGCAGATAGGGTTGGAAGGTGCAATGAAACTAGGAACTGGGAGGGACTCATAGTACAGGGAAGTAGGATGAAAACATCTACTTCATTGTGTGGGAAGACTGGTCTATGATGCAGATCTTGTGCATCAGGTAAAGTAATGGAAGATAAAATGCATAGTCAGCTTCATGATTCTTTTCACCCCAGATTCTGTTAATATATGCCAAGGTTTTTTAGATAATTATGTAAATCATAATACAGTTTTTTAAATGTTAGGAATTATTCGAAGGACTGTTCAGAAATGAAGCTTCTGGATGTGCCCTGATATCTGTCTGAAAGTTAAGTCAGCTGTGAATAAGCTACCTTGGTACTGTTATTGTTAAAATAGGTGCTTTGGTACTGAATACACCAAACTCCTCTGGTGGCTTTTATAGCGATTGTTTGTGTAGTAGTGAGCATGACACATATAGCAGCAAATAATCTCTCCCTTTCATTCCAAAAGCAATATTTCACTTTTTCAGCTATTCTGAGGGCTAGCTTGCTCTCACAATGGATCCCAGAGTAAGAATACCCAGAGGTGTAGTCTGGAGAGAAAGTAGTTACTTAGCAAACTTCAGGACTGTTCAGTGCTCCTCCACTAACCCAGGAGATGCTGGGTTTGGAACTGGGAATTCAGTAATTGCTTTTATTTGAAATAGGCTTTAAGTGTTGTCATGAACAGAAAATTCTATCAGTTTTTCAAAGGTTTAGATTTTAGCTGATATTTAGTGAGGGAGCAGTTTTTGGCAAAATGCGTGTCTCAGCTTTTTGGGGTTTTTTGTGGTTGTTTAACCACATGCTGCTGGCCAAAGATGATAACTTTAACACAAGAAACTAAATGTAGCTTTTGGAGGCAGAGGATCAAGAAGATCGAAGTGATTTTAAAAGGCTCCCATTTATAGAGCTGGGCTGGTGTCAGCAGGATCATTTAGCTATTCTGGGATCCATTTGAGGGCTGTTAATCGTTCCCTGTTTTACTGGCAGGAGTTCTACCTGCTGCCTGTAGGGATTGAAAATGAGCTGCAGAGCAAGACTGAGGTGAGTGGCAGAGAAATGAGGAGCAAGGAGGTAATGGAAAGGGGATTAGAGATTAGTTTTTGGGGAGGAGGCAGCAAAGTAAAGGAAACGTGAGCAGGGTTGGAAGGTGGCTGATGCAGTGATAGCATCAATAACATCCTGAGAATATCCGTGTGCATATCCCATGATGTACATGGACCATGAGCACGTGCAGTGGTTGTGTCTGGGGACTGATCTGACGTAAAGTGCCCGTGCAGAAGCAGCAGGTATGAGCTGCGTGGTTGCTGTAGCCCAGACTGCCTCAGATGTTTCACAAGTGGAGGAAATCCTGAAGGACTTGGAACAGCAATGACAGAAATAAAGGAGAAGAGCACAGTGCTGGTGCTGCCTTTGCTGGGCAGCTGCTGTGGTCTGCAAGGCATGGTGACAGGACATTGCCCCTCGCTGTGTGACACACCCGAGGGGAAAACAGTTTCCCCCTTCAGCATCATCCCCACACAAGCTGGAGGCAGAAAGAGTCAATAGTAAGGATTGTGCTTTCCAGTTAAACAGTGTTGGGATATTTTTTTTCTCATCAGTAGTTTTTGCTCAAGTCCAGATGTCACTTTGAATCCAGAGAGAACTTTCTGAGCTTCTCGAAGTGCTACAGTTCTGCTTTGGCTCTTCCTCAGAGCCTCTAGATGTTTTTTCCTTCTTTTCTTGGTGGGATTGGTTGAAGCCAAGTCTGTTGACTGTTTGAGAGATCATTGCTTCTGTGAGGGTTTTGTTTAAACCTTTTTAAAGCCACTGCAGGTTATGATAGATCTCCAGTACTTTATTTCTTCCCCAACTTTTAACCTTTTTTTTCGGTCGAGCAGCCACATTGATCCAGGTGATCGCTGTGAATTTGAAACTCTGGTGCTTAAAACTGAGGAACCCACAATGAAACCCATGAATCCTGTAAGGACAAATTCTGGTTAACTGCAACCAAAACATAAAAATTTCCATCTTGTCCCGAACTGTAGAAGTCACGCTGCATTTTGCTGTAATATATATTTAAATAATTGAGTTAGCAGGCCTATCAAAGGAGATGTTCTAGAGAAGATTGAATATAATATGATTATTATGTCTTGTTGGTCTCTAATGACTTTAAAATCCTTCTAATAAGGATAGTAATAATAAATCTTCATTTATTCCTCATTCCACTTCAAAGCTGATTTCCAGGGCAGTACATAAGAACTGTAATATGTAAATACCAATGAAGAACAAAATGCCATGATAGAGCCTTGAGCGTTGTTGATTGCAGCATATGTTTTAATAATGTAACCTCCCTTGTAGATTAATTTTATTTGTGTCTTTATAAAAAATCATTTGGGAAGGAGATGACTGACGTCATTCTCTCTGTAAGAAAGTAAGTGGTAATCTGATTTGCAAAAAAAATATTGTAGAATCCGTTCATTAATCCAGACGTTTCTATGGAGCTCTTGGCTGCTTTGCAAAAGGGAGAGCAAACATGGCATGTAAGAATCTTCTGATAAAGTGGGAATATCCAGATAGGATTTCTGTTATTAAGAGCAGCTCCAGTTTCTAAACCAGTCTAAATAAAGCCAACTGCAAAGCACAATAGTTTATAAACCAGTTTATCTCAGAGCAGCTGGGAGAAGGCTAGGAAAGGAAATCTTTAGCATTGGAGTATTGTAATGAGATTGAAAAACTGATTGATGCCCACGCCAAGTTGGACAGGCTTGGAGCAACCTTGGTAATGGAAGGTGTCCCTGCCCATGGCAGGGGGTGGAATGAGGTGACTTTTAAGATCTCTTCCAACCCAAACCATTCAGTGATTCTGATTGCCTCACAAGCTCCAGGGTAGTCTTCTTTTCTGGTTTTCTCATGTTGATGTTTGCTTTGTTCTTATGTGTTTTATAGATTTGCCTCACTTCTGCTAATCCCCATCTTGTGACAGTCGGTTCCTTTCCTTCCTGTTTGCCCATGTCTCATCCATGTGGGCATCTCAGGCCACTGGCAAAGGCAGCAGAGCTCTGACTTAGTTTGAAGTAAATGCAAAAAGATGCTAAAATAATTGAAACCTTTAAAACATACCCAGTGTATACAGGAATAGAATAGCAAGAGGAATTTGGGACTATGATTTACCTTTCCTAAATATGCATCGTCATCTCCAAAAATATTATGCCCAAACCTATGTAGAGTTTAATCTGTTTTGAAGGATCTTTCCTTAATAGACAGGCTTAGCAGTATCATCTTACTGAAAGCTTCAGTCTCAGGATGTTGCTCAGGGCACTTCAAAATATCTGTAGGCTTGGCAAAACTGTTCAGATGTCCTTAATATGAGGCAACTTCCTGAACCCACCTTGTTCCTGTGCACAAAATTCTGGAGATCATCTTCTGGCCATTCGAAGTTGTGAAGTTGGGAAGTTTTCAGATAAAATTTGCAGTGAGAAAAATATCTTTAAACTGTTTTCAGTGAATAACACCTTTCTGTTGTTGTACCATTACAACACCTCTCCCTCAACAGTCAGAAAAAAATGCTAAAATTGAAAATGGGAGATCCTTTTTTCTGGAAGGAGCATGGCCATCCTCACTGAACTGAAACCCTCTGGAAAGCTGTAGCTTAGGGAATATAACTTGTGCCATGTTGACTGTGAGTGTGTGCCGTGATCAGAAGGTCTTACTGCACCAGGCTTCACACAAACACACAGCTGCCTTTGCCTGGCAGCCTTTATTTTATTGACTGTGTTGGTCAGCCTATTAGCACTCAGATACTAATTGCTCCAGCTCATTTGACTGTCCTGACTTGCTTCTGCAATGTCAGGTCTTACTCATTTGGGGACCAGATGCATAAGGGGACCAGCACCATGCAGTGTCCTAATTCCATACTGGATATTTTGAGACTATAACCTTTTTTAAAGACAATTCAATCATAAATAAATGCTTCTGGTACAGCCACAGCACTAGTTCTTAGTTTTCTGAGTGCTTCATCTGAGCTCCATGGAAGTGAGGGACATGTAGGCACCCCCCCCCTCTGAAAACCCAGTCTCGGGGGTGCCACACCAAATATCACAGTGAGTTTCAAAGGAGAAGATTTTCCTTCTTAAATGCAGACTCTGGCTGAGGTCCTTAAAGGGAAGGTTTCATGCTGTTCATGGTTTCAGCAGCTCATGTTATTAAGCAGGTCTTGCTGCAGTGTTTGAAAGCTGAAGCAGAGCAGGTGAATGAGCACATTGCAACGTAGGGCTGAAGTGCATGAGCATCTTCCAGAATTATACTGGACTGTGGGCCTTTTCAACTGACAGAGGGCAGGTTTAAATTGGATATTAGGAAGAAATTCTTGGCTGTGGGGGTGGGAAGGCCCTGGCACAGGTTGCCCAGAGAAGCTGTGGCTGCCCCTGGATCCCTGGAGGTGTCCAAGGCCAGGTTAGAAGGGGCTTGGAGCAACCTGGGCTAGTGGAAGGTGTCCCTGCCTGTGGCAGGGGTGTTGGAACTGAGTGGTCTTTAAGGTCCCTTCCAACCCAAACCATTCTGTGATTCTCTCTTTCTGGGCTTTTTTGAACTATTTGTTGATAGCCTTCTTCTTATCTAAGTAAACATGGGTCAGTCCTAAACATGTGTTTCAGGAAGTGAGAAAGAAGAATAGAAGCAAACCCTACTTTGGTGTTATGTTCATGTGGGAAATGTAATAAAATCATGTATGTTATCCAGGTTTATGAGGTATTTGTGTAACTCTGAGAACACCCTTGGTAAGTTAATAATTTACTATTTTATTACCATACAGAAGCAACAGAGTTTTAAAAAAAATCAAAACAAAACCAAACCCCACCCTCAGGTTTTGTGTAGTTATGTGTTCATGATTAATGTGTGCAAAGAAGGTGTTTTCTATGTGAATTAAAACTGTGTTTTCACCTTTTGTGTATGGAAGTGGCTCATCTTTGTAGCCCTTGGAAAAGGTACTGCTTTTGCAGAAGAAAGGAGGAAGCTGCTCTGAACTACAGGTTTGCTCTGAGCAAACAAGCTCTTCATCCTACTCCAGCAAGGAAATATATAGAGAGGTAAAGAATACAAACAGAGCAGTCCCAGGCGTGGTAATGAACCAGGTCCAGGGTCCATCCAGGGAGTGCAGCGAAGGAGCACCAGGGGACAAGGCTGCAGGCAGGGAGAGAAGAGATGGGGCAGAAGGGACCTACAGCATGGGTGGGGGTCCCTCCAGGAGATGGGACCAGAGGCAGGACTAGAGACAGGCAGACCTGCTCTGGCAAGGACTGAAGGGCCAAGTGTCAGCCAAGACAAAGCTCCTGGATCCATGGGCAGAAGATGCAGGTGGGGTTTCCTGGGACTGGTCGTGACCTCTTAGTGCACTCAGGGCTCTGACAGCATCTATCCACTAATTGTGGTCTTTATGTAATGATGGTGATTGAACTAGCTTTCCCTTCCCCTACTCCTTCCCCTTTTTTTCCCTTACAAGTGGAGAAACACTGATCTGATGGTCCCTAGGGGAGAGATCCGAGTCCATGGAAAGGTTCCCGTAGGCCACAAGAAGGTACCTTGCCACTTTGGACAAGATTGGTTTTCTAGCTTCCCTGATCCTGCAGGGAAGAAAACCAGTTCAGAAGTGATGGGAGAGTAGCTTTTTAGGATACCTGGGTGCTGGAAACATGCTTAGTTGTAAATTGTTTCAGAGCAGTAAAACAGCAGTGGTAGAAGACATTCCTTGGTGCATATTTAGAGTTTTTCCTTTGGAGAAAAAAACCCAGGAAGACCCCAAATGAGATGACTTTCCCAAATGGATAACAGACCTTTGCCATAGAAAAGTTGCTGAGGTTTTCCTGCCTGAGAGTTGGACTTTAAGCAGAGCACGTATCCGTAAATTACGTAGACAGCCCTCAGACTCTGTAGTTACCTTCTTCTGGTGGTTAATCTTCTTCCAATGTGTTTACAGCCCCTTGTCACAGTATTAGATGAGGGAATTATTCTGCGGAGTCTTTCTCCTTAGTGTAAGGGAAGTGTTTTTGTACAGATCTTTGCAGTGCTCTCTGGGTTTCCAGGCTGGTGTCTGCTGGGTTTGGTGTGATACGCACACAGTCAGCTCCCCACCCTCAGTGGGGATTTACAGTATAAAAAGAGAGGGGAACCAAGGTGGAGAAATAGTTGTTACCCCCAGTTTGGGAGCAGAAATTAATCCCAGGCAGGTCATAACTTCCTTGTTTCTTATTTTCATGTCAGCTTTCACCTTTTGCAATCTTCCCGTTGGTGTCTGAGCACCCAAAGGAGTTTGACCCGTGGTTCGGGGGCTCTGAGGGCACCCCTGAGTCTCTGCAAGCAGCTGATATGTGAACAGAGTTAATGTGCTGTTATTCTTGGGAGTGACCTTTCCTACAAGCTTAGCTTGATGGAGAGTAAAGTCTGAGCTAAACACAAATAAAGTGCATGGGGTGTGCATTTCACAATTGCATTAGTGGGCTATAAATAGGGCCATACATCTGCCTTTGGCGCTGGCTAGAAAGGAGCCAGGATGTATTTTCTGGCAGCCTTGGTGCTTAAGGAAATCCGTTTATTTTATGGTACAGACACACTTAATTTTTTGCTTAAAAATCCTCGGTGTTCATTGCCTACCCGTAGGTGTAAAAGAGGGAAAGTGATGGTAAAAATGCCATATACTTTCAATTATGGCAGTGTTTTTGACATTTTCCAAGTGTTTTATTACTGGGCCACAAAGTTGAAAAAAGCCCAGCAAAAATCCAAAGCCTGAAATTTGTCCAGGAAAACCTCACTCTGGGGGATAAATCTCCAATTCCCCAGGTAAGCCTTGTGGAGCTGCACAGATGCGTATTCATTGCAGCAACACAAGGCTGTAATTTTATAGTAGGAATATCTGCTGGAATAAATACCTGTTAAGTGCAAGGAAAAGGTAGCTGACCAATAAATACTTGTGTACCTTCACATATGCAGCCAAAGGTGCCTTTACAGGTTAGAAGCAAATGTAGAAGGCATTTTTCCGTTAGGTAATTCTCCAAAACACTGCGCCACGATGGGTATTTTAAATAAATCTTACAGCCAAGTGTCATGTTGTCCCTGGTCCGAGTCCCAAGATTGCTGATGCTCTCTGTCTTGAGCTAGAACCGGAAAAAGATTGTAAAAAAGGGGGAAAAATTGGAAATGTGAAGATTTCTGCCTCATGGACTTGTGAAAAACAAAGCCTGGCTTCTGCTGAGAGAGTGTAATCATGCCCTGCCACGTGCCTCTTCTTCTTACCTGTGTGAGGGGGGGTTCTGGCAGAAAGGATCAGGTTTAGGGTGCTCTTAAATGATATATTTCCTTTTTGCTCTTGTAGAGGGAGCACTGCAAGGGGCTGTTCAGGTGACAGAGGTGCAGAGCACTCTGTGCTGTGGTACCGAGGAGGAGCACCAAGTCACCTTTGTTTCAGGATTTATGGTTTCAGGAATGATCTTGATCTGTTCAATGAGAAAAAAAGGGATGTAAGGGTGTTTTTTTTTGTCATGGAAGTCTTCTAAATTATATTAATGATTCTATTTATTAAAACTACCTGCATTTTATCCCCTGTATTTTGTTGTCACGGCCCCAAGGCTGCCAGAGCTCCAGGAGTGTTTGGACAACGCTCTGAGGGACAGGGGGGGATTGTTGGGGTGTCTGTGCAGGGCCAGGAGTTGGACTGGATGATCCTGATGGGTCCCTTCCAACTCAGCATATTCTGTCATTCCATGGTATATTGGATTTCTACCTGTAGGAACTGGCTACATCTTGAGATCTTTTTAGGCTGAAAGTCTAATAACAAGTGCTTATTTTGATTTTTCTTTTAGCTATTATTAAAAACTGCCTTTTCTCACTCATTAATATCTGGCTTTCGTTTAAAAATTGCTGCACAAAGGGAAGGGGAGAAGGCATGGAAAATCACTGGCTTTTTAAAATTTCCTTTTCTTTTCCACTGGTGGTTTTTCCACTTCCTTTTTTTTGCACATGCACCTTTTAAATGTGCATGTTGACGTGTAAGTGGCTTTGCTGCGGTCGCGCGCAGCCGGCAGCGAACGGGGGCGAGTTCCTGGGGTCCCACGAGCGGGTTCTGTTGGTGGTGGCAGCGGGGACAAGAGAGCAGGTCGTTCACAACCGGCTGCATGGTGCAGAGAACTGGGAGATGATTTGTGGCTTGGCATATATGGCAAATGGAGATGTTAAACCAGACATCTCCTGCGACTGGACGGGGCTGGGAGCCAGGCGGTCCCTCGCTGCTCCGGTTCTGGGAATTCCTTAGGGTGTTCCCATCATTGCCCATCACTGCCTCAACAAAACGCCTCCGTGGGTGGCACATGTTTGCCTTTTGGGATTTAGGTAAAGCTTCTGCAACATGGATGCTGCTGAGGGAAGTAGGCATTTCTAGAGATAACAAATTAACTCTGGGCATTGTAACCAGAGTAAAATATTAATCTTCCCAATAGGTTAATTTTGGAACTGTTTGGATGGTCTGTAAGGAAAGTAATGTAATTAACTTTTGTATCTTTTGCATCTGGAAATATGTGCTGTATTTTTATAAATCAAGTTTTCATTAGGTCTTCCCCTCCCCTCCTGGTATAAAGGAATACTGACAATGAGGAGACATTTGTGCTCATCATGGATCTGCAGTATGTTACTGTCCTGGATAATTACTGTGTCCCTTTCATAATGCAATTAATAAAAATGAAATATCTGTTGATTTACAAATATACTTTGAGGTACATGAGCAGTGAAAATTTGATAGACTAATAGAAGAAAGCTACTATGCCAGAAAGGATATAAAAATCCATTTCAAGTCCTACTTTGCAAGGCAACAATCTCATTTAATAGTTGACTGATTGAGAGTGGCATTGCTTGTTAAGTAAAGAGGAATTGGCTTTTTTATTGACAAGGAAACTGAAGACACCTCATCCTGTGTGTGCAGTAATAGAATATGTGTAATTTTGAGGGTGTGGAGTAGTAATGACTTATTTTCCGGAGAACTCTTGGGGTGGCTCAGTGTGGCACAGGTTTTTGTTCCTGGAGCAGTTGATGGATACATTAGTGGGGCTGTAAGGAGCAGGACCTCCATTGCTGCACGAGGGGTCCTCAGAGGTGGTCAGTTAGGGGTTTTTTTGTGGAATCTGAATACTCTCTGTCAGGTTCAGTGCTAAAATGATAACTGTTCTGCAGTGGAGTACAGAGACAGATGCTGGCTGGGGCAGCAGAGACTGAGAGTTTCATTATGACATTGAAAAATCTGAAAAGACTTAAATATTTTGTGCTTGGTGGGTTTTTTCAACTTTCCAAGGGATAGTTTAAAAACAGAGCAGTGAAATGGAGTTGAAATAGCCTTTCCAACCTGGCCATGCTGTGCCATGTTCAAGGTGCAGGGAGGCCCTTCCTGCTCCCCCGTCATGGTGGGGGGATGTTGGGGCATCCAGAAACCTACCTGGTGGCTTCATATGAACAGCAGTATTTTCAAGGCACAGACCCTTTGTCTTCCTCCTGACTGTTCCTTTAATTAATCTCTCTGCTGCTTGTTTCCTCTCCTGCTTTCATTTCTCAATTTGATCTTTTTAGTGGGCTAGATAATTGCATTTACTGAGTATCCTTCCTGCCAAGCATCGTGGCTGTAATCTCCTCCACCTGAGAAATGGTTTCCTTTGAACAACCTGGCATCTGCCTCAAAGTTATGTGTTAATTAAATTAAAAAAAAGGTAAAAAAAAGTGTGTCTGTATGTATATACATAAATATATATATGTGAATTACAGAGTTGCAGCAAGCAAACGTCTGGGTAGCTGAAAGATAGTCATGAATGCACACCACCAGCACTGTTTTTTGGCTTTGTAATTGCAGAGGAGTGCACAAAAGTCTTTAATTATATGATCACATGGCTGGTTTTTTCATACTATCTTACATGTGCTGTTTCCTCAGATCCTAAATACGAAGACAGTACAAGCGAGGCAGAAATTGTGTGTTTAGTGGTAACTGGATTTTAGGATGTTGAGGCTGCATTTTTAAGTCTTTTCCTGAGATAATGAAATGGCCTCTGAGGTTGTGGTACATTCTCCCCCGCTTGAACCAGGTGCTGCAGTGTGTCCTGGCCAGATGGGTTCACTGGGGGACTTGGCCAGAGGGTCCTGACCTTGCCAGGAGCTGTGAGGGAGCAGAGCAGCAGCAGAGTGCTGCCTCCCCTCATGGGGTTCAGGGGAGTTTAAGATTTCTGATCCTCCTCCTACCACATACAGTCACACCCATGTGCCCCCTTCTCCCCAAGAATGGTTTTACAAGTGGTTTTGGGTACTCAGTGTCTTCCTCTTGTTCTTGCATCTTTCTATACTTCTCATTGCATAAAGAGAAGTGTGTAACCCTGAGGAGCATGGAGGAAGTCTGAGCTAAAGCAGGAAAAATCTTAGGTGGTATCCTGACTGGAAAACTCTCTTCCATCCTTGGTCTGCAGACCTGTGTGCATATGAAGCAGAAATCTTGATGGAAAAATTATTTCCCACAAAACAACTATTGCTTGCACATCAGTGTATATATTATAAAGTCATAGAGTGGCCTGGGTTGGAAGAGACCTTAAACACCATCCAGTTCCACCCCCTGCCATGGGCAAGGACAACTTCTACTACACCAGGTTGCTCCAAGCCCCGTCCAACCCGGCCTTGGACACTTCCAGGGATCCAGGGGCAGCCACAGCTTCTCTGGGCAACCTGTGCCAGGGCCTGCCCACCCTCACAGGGAACAATTCCTTCCCAATATCCCATCTAACCCTGCCCTCTGGCAGTGGGAAGCCATTCCCCCTTGTCCTGTCCCTCCAGGCCCTTGCAAACAATCTCTCTCCATCTTTCTTGTCGGCTTCTTCAGGCCCTGCAAGGCCACAATCAGGTCACTCCAAAGCTTCTCCTCTCCAGGCTGAACAATCCCAGCTCTCCCAGCCTTTCCTCCCAGCAGAGCTGCTCCATCCCTCTCATCATCTTAGTCCCTCCTCTGGACCCGCTCCAACAGATCCATGTCCTTCCTGTACTGGGCCCCCAGAGCTGGAGGCCGCTCTGCTGGAGGGTCTCACCTGGGGGGCAGAGGGGCAGAATCACCTCCCTCAGTGTGCTGGTCACGCTTCTTTCTATAGATGTGTTGGTTTGTTTTTCCCTGCCAGAGTACTCCTCTGACCTACCTGCCACTGAGGTAGACACAGCAGTGGGCCTGTGCCCCTGGGGCAAGGTTAGTTAACACAAGCCTTTATGCTTAATGTGATAAACAACTGATGCACAGCTCTGGTTTCCACAGTTCCTGCAGTATATGACAGTCCAAAATGTAGAGTAGCCTTGGGAACTTTTTGGTCAAGAAGAAACCAAATAGAAGAAGGAACCAAGTAATGACCTCCTTGATTCAGCTGCACATGTCCTGTTGTGTCAGCTGATGTTCAGTGGTGTGTCTCTGCAAGAGAGCTAAATTATGGCTTCGTCATGGTTTGCCACTTTTAGACTGGGGGGAAAGAAATCAGAAAACCCAAGATAAATAAACTGAGGCACCCGATGAGCAGCGGCGTCGTGGGGGTTGGACCGTCAGGCTGGGCCTTTCACGGGACAGGACAGAGATACCCACAGCAGGGAGAGCTGCCAGCAGTTTGCAGCACCAGGAGCTTCTGACAGCACCAATGAAGGGTGGGTTCATATGGCAGTACGAGGTTTGGTGCTTCTGCAGCAGCCAAGATCAAGATGATGTTTTCTGTCAGACCTGTCGGCCTCGAGGGAAACGAGCAGAAAACTGTCATGATTTGGGCCTGCAAAGGGGTAGTTTGATAAAGTAGAAGGGAATTTGCTAAAATTTTGCAGGTAAGCATCACCCTTGAGGGAGTTAATGTTTCAGGAAGAGCTGGCTATGCCATGGGGCTGCTTGATAGCTTAGAAAAGAGTTATCCCTGTCTTGCCGAGCTTTAGGGCAAGTGTCCCTCCAATTCTGCAGAAATCCTCCATGTAGGGTCTGACTTTCGTTACACTGAATGTCTCAATCTTTTTTCCTCCCAAAAAATAACCCTAGCAGTCACATCTGCCGTGTGCAGCAGCAGTCGTTGGCGTTCCTTGGGCACATGTTAGGATTGTGTAGGAAGAAGAAAAAATACTTGAGAGTGGTCTTTCCAGATGTGCTGCCATCTGTTGATTTTTAAAGAGTTTTTCTGCCAGATGATTTATATTTTATTGGCAGAATTGGTGTGTTGTTTGTGCACCTATTCTCTGTTTAATATCTAGTGGTGTCCAGTGCCTCAGCTCCCAGCAGTGGCTGTATTTTTAGATTGGATTAAGGTAAAATAACTTGACTCGGGAAATCTGAACGAGCATTTTCAGATAATCCTTTGAGAAAAATGGGTTGGCTTATTTCCTAAGTTGTTTTTATTACTCTATTCATGGTTGTGAAAACAACGTGATCACTGGGATCTAGAATTGCCTGTGAATTGATAGCTTTGGGGGTTGCTGACAGAGGAAGACAATGGGCTGCTCTCCCAGTGCTGGTTGATCTCCGATGAAATTTCACTCCCAACCCACATGCAGTGGATCGGAAACCCACCCCCACAGCTGTGGATCTCTGCAATTGAGTTAGAATTGAAACATCCATGTAGGATCAAAGGAACGTGTACGTGCTGCTTTCTTTGAGTGCTTGAAGCTGCAGCTAAGAAGATAACTCAGATATCCTCCATTTCTTAGTGTTTAGCTTGAGAAATGTTAATTTGCAAGATTTTTGCAACTACTTTCTCTAACTGTTGACTTTTGTGGGGATGTTTGACGTAGCTTCTGCTGGTATCTATGCAGTTGATACACATACAGTAACAATTCTGGAATAAATTGAGTAGCTCATCTCACCTGTGGCACTCCAGGCTGAGGACTCAGGCGATGGAAACTGGAGCCACCCAAGCAATCTGATTCTGCTCCTTGACTATCCTTGTGGTTAAAGAGTTTCTATTTGTCGTGTCCTCCCAGTGTAGCCATGGAGATCAGAGTATTCCTCCTTCAGTGGCACTGCAGATGAGCTCCAGCAGAGCGGCCTCCAGCTCTGGGGACCCAGCACAGGAAGGACATGGATCTGTTGGAGCGGGTCCAGAGGAGGGACTAAGATGATGAGAGGGATGGAGCAGCTCTGCCGGGAGGAAAGGCTGGGAGAGCTGGGATTGTTCAGCCTGGAGAGGAGAAGCTTTGGAGTGACCTGATTGTGGCCTTGCAGGGCCTGAAGAAGCCGACAAGAAAGATGGAGAGAGACTGTTTGCAAGGGCCTGGAGGGACAGGACAAGGGGGAATGGCTTCCCACTGCCAGAGGGCAGGGTTAGATGGGAGATTGGGAAGGAATTGTTCCCTGTGAGGGTGGTGAGGCCCTGGCACAGGTTGCCCAGAGAAGCTGTGGCTGCCCCTGGATCCCTGGAAGTGTCCAAGGCCAGCTTGGACAGGGCTTGGAGCAACCTGGGCTAGTGGGAGGTGTCCCTGCCCATGGCAGGGGGTGGAACAAGAGGAGCTTTAAGGTCCCTCCAACCCAAACCATTTTGTAATTTTATGATGTTTGGCATGTTCGGTGCTCAGCATCCAAGTGGCTCACCTGCTGTTATATGTTTCAGTTAAATTGCATCAAAATGTCTTATGGTTTTTACTAAATATTTTTAGAAAGAGCAATTCAGTCCTTTATCCAAAGATAGCTTTTAGCTTTCAAATCTTTGGGAGAGGAGAGCACGTGAAGCTTTGATCCGTGGCACTCACAGCAGTAGGAGTACTTTCTGCACCTGGCAGAAATAAGTATGGTACAGAGGAAGTTGTTAGACAGAAAGTTCATATTTCACAGAACAGAAATGTGTCTTATTATGCATAAAGGATAAATCTTGGCATGTCCTGTGATAGGAAGGCAAGAGTGACTACAGAAAGATACGAAGCACAGGAAAATGAAGGTGTGTTTTGAAACTTTCTTCTTGGTGTTGTGACTGAAGTACCACTTTTACCTCCTGCCTGATACTTGATACCTCACTAAAAATAGAGAAGAGAGGCTCACCCATCATCCCTGTTGATGACAGCAGAGCCAAATCTGTTTGTCCTTAGGTGTCTGAAATGGGAATGCAAAATAAATCAACATTTTGTTGATTTATTTATTTATTTAAAGGCTAGATGTTTTTTACAAAAGATCTCTCTAAGACTCACAGTGATTGGAGTTATTGATGCAGTTATGCTTTTTTCAGGTGGCATTTTTTTCAAACTGAGCCAGAATTAGTGTCATTACTGATGTTTCTGTGGTAATGGCACTTACAGCCATGGCTGGAAGTACTGAAGAAGTTTTTCTCATAAGAACAACCACAGTTCCCCCCCTTCAGTAATTGTTTCAATATTATAAGTTGATATGCTCATTTATCACTGAAATCATTATTAATGAGTGCTGGTTTTCTTTGTCACGTTACCATGGCAACTGGGTGACATGTTTGGGTGGAATTATCTGTTTCCAGATGGAGATCTTCATTCATAAGATTTGCCTGCTGAGAATTTTTGCAGCATATTCAACTTCAAAATTCTTCTTCCCTTGCCTTTCCCCAGAGTTTGGAGCTAGAGGCGTTCCTGCTCTCTGCTTTATATCCTGGGATTTTGTGGTGGGTGTTATGCTCACAGTATTTCTGTCTTTTATTTGTGCTTCATTTATGTTGTTTTTCTTTTGATTTAATTGAGTTGCTTTGCTTCAACTCAGGATTCGCTGTGCCAGTGCTGTAAATCCATTCCTCCCCCATATGAGTTATTGGAAAGCTTCTATTCTTATATAATATACCACACAATAGAAGACAGGAATTGATTTTTACTTTTACTCCTGAAAGGACAATAAAGATGTATTTCTCTTTATATATGACATACCACACTCTGAGTTATAGTGTCATAATTTTTTATCATATTCACTACTTGATTTTTGGTTCTGTCTAAGAAATAAGCAAGATGTTTCACTTTTTTTTTTTTTAATATATATAAAACTGTATTAAGGAAAAAGATAGAGCAAGATAAATGTGCACAGAACTTTGTATAATATCCTTTATTTCAAGCTTCTTACAGTTTTAAGGGTCTTGTTAACTGCCAGACTTCATTAGGTCCTACTGGATCTCAATCAGTATTTCAGGATTTCTCTGGGTTCACTTCTGATCAGTCAGACCAAAATACCTCAAAATGTTGTGTTTCCTTTAGTAGAAATCAAAAGATAAAAATCAAAAGGTGATTTTTATCATCCTTTACTTCTGCAACTGCAGATCACTCTTACCTTATTGAGCAAAACCCAGTTAGCAGTTTTTTGCAAATATCTTAAGGAAAGGCAGTAAAGGCCCATTCATCCAACCTGTCTTAAATACAATTTTCATATTCACCTAATGCCTTTAATGACCATGACTTCAAGGTCTGCCTGTTGCTTAAACATCCATTCTTTCACGCTTCCACTTCTTTCATCCTGACAGGAACTTTAGAACAAGAACAATCTCTTAAATATTTCAGAATCTGTAGTTTCTGAACACCTTGTCTTATGCATATCATATCTGTAGAAGATAAATATGGTCTTCACCTAGTCAAAAAAAGTCTTTATATATGGTTGTGTCCTCCCAATAATAACCTAATACAGCAAGACCTATCTTCTACAAATAATTATTTGAATTTAATTGCTATATTTAGTATATTTGTAATAATGAATGTTGCCTTATCTGTGAATAAGTTGTTACACCAACTAAGTGTCCACACTGCCACCTTCTCCTCCTTTGCACCCTCTGGTTCCTCTTTGAAAGTGAAATCATATTTGTTTATACCTACTTCCAGCAATACTAACAAATGTTACCAACGTGTTATATTTGTGCTCCCTGTATTAAGGAAAATGTTTTGCCTGGGATAGGGAATTACAAGAGCTTATGAGTAATAATGTTGCTTCAAACCTGGTGTCTCTGATCCGTTCACTTTGTCTCTCTGTGTATCTGATAAAACAGTTGTTCATGGCTCAGTTAACCAAAATTAGGTCGATCACTGGCTTTCCACAGGCCAGAGCTGCATTTACCTTTTTGTGAGCTATTGCTTCGTGCACTTCTTGCTGGGAGCACGTGGGACTGATGGAGCTGATAAACTGCCTGGCACGCCTGGCTGTTAATCAGTCCTTTAGGCACTGAAGCCTCTTCCTTAGTGTGCCTCATCCCAGGAGATAGTCTTGGCCTTTAAGGCAGATCCTCAGCTTCAGATTATGTCAAAATTACATTGGTTTTTGAGATACAAATAGAGATTTCTTCTGCTCGAATAATACACATGACATTTATATTAATTTTGTAAGACACTGCCTATTACAAGACTGATTCTACTAACATCTGCAGAAGCAGGGGTCTTCTACTTTGACCTCCTGAATTTTTTAAATCTGTATCCATAGAATCACAGAATGGTTTGGGTTGGAAGGGACCTTAAAACTCAGCCAGTGCCACCCCCTGCCATGGGCAGGGACACCTTCCCCCAGCCCAGGTTGCTCCAAG
>NW_016690426.1:233197-242421 GCF_001604755.1 Lepidothrix coronata
CAGGGCCTCCCCACCCTCACAGGGAAGGATTTCTCCCCAGTATCCCACCTAACCCTGCCCTCTGGCAGTCGGAAGCCATTCTCCTGAGGGGAACGTGGATTTCTCCAAAGTAAGACTTGCTGTTTGGTGTGGTGTGTTCAACTTGCCCCAAAAATGTAGTGAAAAGTGACTGATTTATTTTTGGAAACTTCCTTGCTGCTGCACTGAGCTTGAATTATCCAGGTATCTGCACTCCTACAGTTTGTAGGATGGAGGGAAGAGTAATGCCAACTGTGCTACAGATAACTGAGTAGTTACTATATTCAGTAAGTAAGTATTAAACTTTACTAACACTCCCGTGAAAATCACATAAGAAATCTTTGCAAAGTTCTTTGCCACCATTTTAGGGCTACTTGGCGCATCTGACAAATGATGCAGCATTTGAGGGATCTGTGCCCATGTTCAACGTGAATTTAAGATTGCTCTTTTGAGGGATTTTGTTGATGATGATCTCTAAAAACTCTCCAGCTGTATTCAAATTTCACATATAAATCTGATTATACCGGTTATCAGCCAGGGGCTCATCAGTGCCCTGATTGACTTGCTGCAAGAGATGGTGTTTTTTCAGGGAAGCATCCCTCACATACAATCCCCACAGAGCTGCCATGCAGTCGGTGTTCAAGCACAATTAATCTCTTGGAATAAGCAGGAGACACGTTCCAGAGATTATTTTTGCCGCTGAACATCAGGACCTCCATCCCTTCCTCGTTTTTCACTGGGCTGGGTGGAACGTGCCTCCCTCTTTCAGTTACCATGGACTGGCTGAGGGTTCTGCAAACTTCCTTTGTGCTATTTTCTCCTGCTCATCTGTTTTCCCATTCCAATCTGTACGTGCCACCGTGGGAGTTTTATGCCTTTTCTGCATGTGGGTTTTATTGCTAATCACAGCAGAGATCACTGGAGCTGGGAGCAAAATGGAAGTTAGATAATTGCAGTCAATCAAGTACTTCTAACTCCCAGGCTTTATTGTGTTCAGCCCTTTTGGGTTTATGAATTGTCACCTCCAGACTGGCTAAATTACACTGAAAAAAAGGAAAAAAAACCTCAGAGTTGTTGTTCACATTTACCCATCTAATAATATTGCCTTAAATTCTTCCATCTGTTTTGAGATTTTGCGTCTGAGATGCTGCTATTTGATAAAACCACAGTTTTATTTAAACCGTATAATAAAAAACCCCCATATAGATACGGACTAAACCAAATGCAAAAACCATGTTGTACTTTTTAAAATTGGATTATTTTTCTAACAGTCTTATTTTTAAAATAAACCTTTTAAAAATAAGCCTTACTTTTCAAAATAAGGCTTATTTAACTCACAGATTCTGGGGTTCACAGTTTCCAGAAAACAACTTTCCTTTTAAATAGTGTTAATTACTTTTTTAGCAATGCAATAACCCAGAAAAATCCATTTGTGTTCTGTTTTTCTCTCATCAAGTGAGAGAAATTGCTTGAAAACACACACAAAAAAGAGGGAATTTTGTGTGGTTTCTTTTAATTTGCTGAGGTTTTGCCTTTTATCTCAGCGTGCTGTGTCTCATTTCACTTTGTATTAATATTTACCACTTTTGTGGGATAAAGTTTCTCT
Organism: Lepidothrix coronata; assembly: GCF_001604755.1. Classification (NCBI taxonomy): domain Eukaryota; kingdom Metazoa; phylum Chordata; class Aves; order Passeriformes; family Pipridae; genus Lepidothrix; species Lepidothrix coronata. The sequence continues at coordinate 234,822 of NW_016690426.1, forward strand.
TCTGCATCATACATCCTGGCTGGAGGAGTGTGGGTGCAAAACTCTGGGTGTTTTTTCCAATAGATTCATGTGCTACAAGGCAAAAAGAGACTGAGAAAAGGCAGTGTTGGTACTACAGGCACTGGATTCTCAGGCTGGAGAGAAGAATCACTTCTCCCCAAATCCAGTCTTGTCCTACCAAAGAAAAAAATTTCTTTATTGAAGCTTCCTGTGGGACAGAAAATATTTCCATACTGGAGCTGGGAATTTATTATTTGAAGACTTGAAATGCGAAGCTGATAAATATTAAGGGCAAAGCAAGAATCTTACTTTTTTTTCTTACTTATTTTCAGGCTGGATTTCTGTCTGGGTAATATTCATATGCAGGAAAAAATGGTTGCTGGGGGGGAAATGGGAAGAGGAAGATGGTCGGCATGGGGCCTTCTCTCCAGAAATCATTCCGTGACTGTGCATTGTGTCCTCAGGAAAAACAAAATTAAAAGAAAAAATAAAAGCAGTGGAGTTTGGTGTGAGTTGTTTTTACCAGCTTTTAACTTAAATTTTCAGTACCCTCCATCAGCTTTGCTTTTCAAAGGAGTCTTTTTTCAATGCAAGGAATATCTGTGAGTAGACTCCTCTCTGTAGTAACTGCTGGTTGCCCACTGAGAATAAAAATCCAGGGAGGATGCAGGAGCAAAGAACTTGTTTGCACTGCACATATTATACAGAAAACTAGGGATTTGGGAGAGAGTACACACCAAACATCCCTGTTTTGTGGTGCCATGGCTATACTAGACCAGGAAGCTACTGAACAACTTCTGGAAACTAGTACTGAAAATTCTTACTGAAGCTTCAGTCAGGAGAATCTCCCTTGGTATCAGTCACGTTTAAGCCTTTAAAACTATATACATGTAATTTTTAGTTGCTTTGCTTAACTAGGGTCTTTTCTAGTCAGCTCTTTCGGATTTAGTTTGATTTCTGTCCCAGCTGCTGAACTACACTGGTTCAAAAAAATTTTTTTTTCTTTTTTTTGTTTTTTCTTGGTGCTCAGATGAGTATAGGATCAAACCAGTGGAAGAGGTCAAATACATGAAAAATGGGGGAGAAGATGATCAGAAAATAGCAGCCAGGAACCAAGAAAACTTGGTAAGGATTGAACTTATCACTTATCTAATGACATAATGTGGCTCTGCTTTTGTCCTGAAATATGCAACGTGCAGCACCCTCAAACCCCGGCTCGCGCGCGGCAACAGGATCTGCTCCGGAATGTCCCAGCTCCCCGCAAAGCTCTCATAGAAGGTGCAAAACGTGGCTTTTTCCTGCTTGTCTTTCTGAATCAGGCTCTACTTGATCTTGAAGTGAGTGCTTCCACAGTCACACTCCCTCCCCTCCTTTGCAGATCTGAACAAACGCTTTATTTTGAAATGTGTGTGTCTGTGGTGGCAAACCAGCAGTGCACTGCCGTTAAGAAAATGACCTACTTATGGAGATATTATCTACTTATGGAGATAGTAAACCATTACTGCTGGTTTTCCATATTTTAAAATTCACAGGGAAGGCAGTTAGGACTGGAAGAAACCAATATATTCATAACACAGCAGTCACAATAAAACATGGTGTGTGTTACTTCTGCCCTGATTTGAGCACTCGTAGTTCCACTTACGGGAAGGCAATCACAGGTGAAGTCTTAGGACTACTTGAAATCACTAGGATGCTGTTAAAGCAGCTTAAAAATCACAGTTGAGTCACTTCTGGCATTTCTGAGAAGTCATTTCTCCTCTTCTAAAGCTGAAGGAACGTAGGTTTTGTAATTGGCTGGCTGGGGCTTTGCCCAGCTGAAATTTTCCAAGACATCCCACAATTCTCATAGTTGGATGCAGAATTTCACATCTGGTTCCACTCATTCAATGCAGCTTTTCTTCACATAGGATTGTTGGTTTTCCCCCCCTCCATCAGTAGGACCAGAAGGGGAACATCAGCAGCAGCCTTCAGTGGAACCGTAACCATTATCACCAGCTGAGGATTTGCCTTTTGCCAGCATTGTACAAAAAGCCACTGTTTGGGGTTTTTTTCTTTTCCTGGAGATGTCAGTGATCTCCAGGCAATTGGATACTTCATATTCCCTCTTCTAGACCCACACACTTGTGTTGCACCACTCCACGTGCATTCCTGCAGGAAACAGAGTTTATTTTGCTGTCCTAACCCCATTGCTCAAGCAGCGATTGAGCAGCAGGTGACGCGATTTCTTCTTCAGTCTCCAGATTAGGTATTTGCCACCTGAAGTTTTGCATTGCTAATGCTCCAGTGGACAGTGCAGCTTCAGTTTGTAGCAGGATTTAGGGTGAGTCTTTTTTTTTTTTAGAGCCTCAGAAACATTGCTGAGAATATCCCCTTTTCCAGCAGCATCCCCAGTGAATCCAAATTTATTGCCAGCATAAGCACATTTGTTTTGAACTGGAAGAAGTGTGACTGCAGGAAGTTTTTGCTCATTTTAGGCACCTCAGTGTGTTGTTGGTAAATGGAAAAAAAAAGGAAAAATTAACACAATGAACACAATCCTCATTTTTTTTTGGGGTGGGGAAATCTAGCAGGTTTTTAGGTGGGATACCAGGAAAAGGTTCTTCCCCCAGAGGCTGGTTGGGCACTGACCAGGCTCCCCAGGACAGTGGGCACAGCCCCAAGGCTGCCAGAGCTCCAGGAGGGTTTGGACAATGCTCTGAAGGACAGGGTGGGATTGTTGGAATTTGTGTGCAGGGCCAGGAGTTGGACTGGATGATCCTTGTGGGTCCCTTCCAGCTCAGGATATTCAGTCTAGATTTTAGACTAGCCTTCAGCTGCAGTTAAATTAGAGTATTTGCAGAAGGTAACATGCCACTTGAAGGACAGCAAGGAAAGGTTCAGGAAAGCTCAGGTCTGCTGAGGTGACACAATGGCTGAAGTTGTAGTCAAAACTAGCTCAAGATATTTTACACTTTGGTTAGTTCCTGCTGTCTTGTAGCACCTAAGTGTTAGCCTGATTAAATTTAGGAAGATCCATTTCTACAGGACAGTGCTTCATGTTTTATTATTGACGGGTCATGTTTTATGGGAGCAGTGGGTTTGTTGGAAAACGGAACTTAATATGGATTTTGAGGGCTGGTATAGCTCTTCTCTCTCATGCTTATCAGAAGGAAATAAAAGGCAATAACACAAAGTCTTCAGTCAGGATGTATATACTTTAAAACAAAAACTGTCTTGCACACCAAAAAGGCTTTATTTTCCTTTTCCTCATCTTACTATAAGGAGATTACCTTGTCTGTAATATATGCAGCTTTTTAATCCTGGGAATTGTCAAGTCCTCGTCACTCCTGGATTTTTTTAAATAGGTTTCACTGTTCAAGTTGTCCTTAGTAAACATGTTTTAGTTCAGTGCTTAGAGGATGGGTTAAGCTACCCATCACTCAGGCTTTAATTTTCTGAACGGGTGAAAAGTTGGCAAGTGCTTACATAATCCTGGCTTCTCATCAGCCATTTCCAGGCAACAGAAATTTTAGGAACAAGGAAGGGCGGTGGGAGAATCGACCGACCCTTTTTCCCCTTTTCTTGTTTCTTAATCCCACATTTCTTTGTTGTCACAGGGCTGCAAATTGACATCCTTTGCAGAAACATGGCCCAGATGAGATGTATAACCTCAATGTCCTTATAGTCTGTGCCTGGGAACTGCTCTGCTGTGGGTTATCTTACCCGATACTGGTGCTTGAATTATGTTCTTCAGATGCTGTTGAATTTTTCGATCCCATTATCATCTCTGTTACTTTTTTGAAGTATTTTGAAGTCTTGCTTAAAAAAAAAAAAAATCTCAACTCGAGTGAAAATAAAACCTCTTCCTTTACAACTTAGGGACTCTGATGTGGTGCCATCTCTGCCTTTGGTGTTGCAATATTTCTGAGTCAGGGGGAAGAAAGGTCGCATAAGTAAGATATAGAGAATAGGAGGATGTGGCAGTCTGACCAGGGAAATTGTCATTTCATCCTGGGGTCCTGTGGTCAGAGTCCCAGGCTTTTATTCTGCTTAAGGAGAGAATTGGAGAAGGGCTGGTACAAGCGTGGGAATCCGTGGGAGAGATGAGGCTCTGTCAGTGAATCACCAGCTTCTCAGCTCCAACCTGAGGCTTAAGCAGAGCTCAAAACTTGAGCAAGTCTGACATTGTAAAGCAGAAATATTCCCAAGATGCACTGACAACAGGAATGGCTGTGCTAGAGCTGCCTGCCAGGTGAAGCAGAAGATGCTCCATGGGAAGACATTTTCTGGCAGAATCAAAGGCCTCCTTGAATTAAAACGTAGGCTCTTGACAAGGGGATAAAAAAGAAAATAAGAAAGGATAAAAAAGTCAAGCTTGTTTCAGACTCTGTCAAAGTCACTTGTTTTCCTGCCTGCCTTTGTATCCATGATTCACTTCTTTACTCAGTTTCTTTCTCCAGTTCTCCACTTGCTGCTGGGATCAGTCCTGTCCTGTTTTCATTCTTGGTACCTCTGACACCTTCCTGAGCATCTCCACCCTCAAAATGAAGACAGACATGTTGCACTCGAGCTGACAGTCCCACATCCTGCTGATGGGATTAGGATGTAGCAGGATTAAGTGCTGTAGAGTTGGGGTTACGCTGGATGCTGTCACTCTGCACCACGTGCTGTGATAGCTGCTCAGCTAAACCAGAGACATTTGGAGTCAGACCACTGAAGAACTGGTAGATAGATGGAAGAAAGAAGTAATTTGTACTATATAAATTTTTAAATAACAAATGGTGGGACATATATATATATATATATATATATATATGTAAGAAAATATATGGAAGGTGTGCTAATTTTCACATGAGACGTGATAATGCCTGGAAGGTCCTCTGTGTGTTATTATTCCTGGAGGTAAATGAGCAGCTGTGATGGTTATCTGTGAGCTCAGAAGCAGAAGGGCTGGCTGGGATGGTTTTTTGGGTTCCTGGGTTTTGTCTCCATGCATACCTTGGTGCCAGTGTGCCACATGAGGTGATGAATCCCCCTGTGTTAAAAGTAAACCTCAACTCTCACAGCAGCTTTGCAAAACCCCACTGGGGCAGAAGGGACCTCTCCTGCATTTCCCCATTTTTTTGGGGCGACTATGTGTTGTTTAAGGGGTTTATGATAAGCCTTCTCCAAAACAAAGGGAGTTTTACCAACGTTGAGTTTGCCACTCAGCAGCTCTGGATGAGATTTTTTGGCCCTAAACAGTAGCAAAGGATATTGATGGCTGATCATGTTTCACATACCCTTGGAAAGCTAAAATGATAAAATTCAGGCAGTATTAAGATTTTAAAAGGTAAAATCCATTCCGAAACCTACCTACTGTAAGGAGGTGTGACCAGAATAAGTAACACATTTCCCTATTTTTATTGCTCTATTCACTTTTTGTTTGGAAAGGACTGTTTATCTCTACACCACCACGTTAAATATACACAGTACAATTACATAACAGCCTATTTAACATTCATAATAGGACAAATTTAATTGTCCTCATTTCCATACTCTCACAGCACTCAGGGCTTTCCATTGTAAAATTTGACTGCCAGAAGAGGTAAAATGAGAAGGTGTGTCGTGTTCCTGCAGCTTAGCATTGCTTTGGCAAACTTGATGAGCTGTATCAGTTTTGCTCCAAATGGAGCTGTAATAGTACAGATTTCCCTGAAAATATCAAATCCCTAAAGCTGCATTTCTTTTGCATTAGGTGGCTATCTTCATATTTATTGCAGTTCAGGGTTTGGATGTTTTTATAACTTTTATTCATCTTTTTCTGGGCTGCATTGGTACAAAAGGCCACGTACTGGGTTTTTATGCTTTGCTATCCAAACCCCCAAAACAATTAGGTGTAATCCTCTGTTTCATCCTGAAGCTCCATAGTGAAATTGCATGTTAGAGTTTGAGATGAATTCCTGCTGGAGCTGGGAGAAAATTGCCTCTCTGTTGCTCTTGCTCTGTCTCACTCCACCTTTAATAACAATGTTTTGCCTTTTGTTTTCCCCGATAAGTACAAATTTCCACTCCACTTACCTGCAAATGCAATTTTTGTCAGCCTTGTGTGTGCTGTTATTTCCTGACTCTCTCTTGATCTGCTCAGCCCGGCTGCTGTTCTCCATTTATCACTCAGCTCTGTTATACTTGGTATTGCAAACCCTCCTCCTCCGTGGCTCTGTATTCAACACCAGTTATCATTTTCTGCAGTGATATGTTAAAAGTAGACAGTAATATCTGATAAAGTGTGTGAAATTAGAAACCTGGCAGAAAATGCAGACTGAAACACCTTAATAACTATATAAAATGTAATATGTGAAAGGGAAGATCCCTATTTAAATATATATATTACAGTATGCAGAATGCATATTATAGATACATCAATCATAAACATTTCTGATGTGCAATGGAAAGGCTGGCATATGCCTGAATTCCACATCAGTTTAGGAAAACACCTTTTTAATTCTATTGCCAAGCTGTCCAATCTAGTTGCTAAAAAAATATGAAGAAATAAACCAGCTAAAAGAAATTAGGGTGGCCACCACTAAATTTATTGGGGGTATTTGTGGTGTTTTCCTTTCTGTACCCCATAAGGGCAAATTTAAACATGGAAATATAATTAATTTGGGACTTCAAGGTGCTTAAAACCAGTGCTGCTTCCTATTGCTAGATAAGCTCTGAATTGCTGTGTTTTGAATGTGTAATTCTATATTTATCACAGCACTGTTGTAGTACATTGATGAAGAGCTTTGTAAAAATGAAAATTATTACATATTAATGTATACTCCAGTACTAAGAATCCAGGCTCAAGTTTCCTAGTTATTTATTTTAAACCATTTTGCAGTGATGGTGTTTCAGAAAACACCATTTCAGGATCAAACTTCCTCATGCTCTGCTTGTAAAGGGAAAGAAACCAGAAATGCCCAAGCCCTCAAGCCTTTAGAAAGAAGAGGGATTCTTGGGTTTTGTCTGCCCTGAAGAGTTTGTGCCTGTTAAATCCTGTGTTGACCCCATGATTCCTTTCATTGCTGTATGCAACATGATCCAGGAGCCCCTGTCCCACCCCAGGATGGGGTCAGCTCCAGATACAAGCACTGGGACAACTTCATCATGTGCATTACCCAGTCAGAGATGGATATCTAGAAATTTTCTGTGTATAAAATATAGGCCATTAATTTCTCTGCCTCTTGCCCTCTTGCCCCCCTATTTTCCCTCTTGTTTTCAGATCATAGAATCACAGACTGGTTTGGGTTGGAAGGGACCTTAAAGGCCATCTCCTTCCACCCCCTGCCATGGGCAGGGACACCTTCCACTAGCCCAGGTGGCTCCAAGCCCCATCCAACCTGGCCTTGGACACTTCCAGGGATCCAGGGGCAGCCACAGCTTCTCTGGGCAACCTGTGCCAGGGCCTCCCCACCCTCACAGGGAGGAATTTTATCCCAGTGCCCCATCTAACCCTGCCCTCTGGCAGTGGGAAGCCATTCCCAGTTGTCCTGTCACTCCAGGCTCTTGCCCAAAGTCCCTCTCCAGCTCTTGAAGCCCCTTTAGGCACTGGAATACCAGTACACATAGATGTAAGATCTGTATATAGAAGATATAA
>NW_016690426.1:243079-248700 GCF_001604755.1 Lepidothrix coronata
TTATATCTTCTATATACAGATCTTACATCTATGTGTACTGGTATTCCAGTGCCTAAAGGGGCTTCAAGAGCTGGAGAGGGACTTTGGGCAAGAGCCTGGAGTGACAGGACAACTGGGAATGGCTTCCCACTGCCAGAGGGCAGGGTTAGATGGGGCACTGGGATAAAATTCCTCCCTGTGAGGGTGGGGAGGCCCTGGCACAGGTTGCCCAGAGAAGCTGTGGCTGCCCCTGGATCCCTGGAAGTGTCCAAGGCCAGGTTGGATGGGGCTTGGAGCCACCTGGGCTAGTGGAAGGTGTCCCTGCCCATGGCAGGGGGTGGCACTGGAGGATCTTTAACGTGCCTTCCAACCCAAATCATTGTAGGATTCTAAGAGGAATTTTGCTTTTTACTTTTATAAGATGATACCTAAGAAATTCCCCTGGGAATATATAGTATTTTCCTCCAGTCTTCATTGATAGTGTCAGGATTGGCACTTTTTATGGTGTGTATCATCCCAGATTCCCTTTCCCAGAGAAATGAAAATTATAAAATCATTCTCTGGTTTCTTTTTTCCCCCAGAGTCTGATATCCTAAATGAATGCTGCCCTATATGCTGTCACTACTAAGTAATTACAGCATTTCAGTCTTCATAAACCAATCTTTCCAGTGTTTTTTGGAAGAAATGCATTTGCAGCTGAAATAGAAGTGCAAGGAAAGGACATTGTTACCAGAGCCAGTTATTTTAAATGCTGTGCAATTAGGTGATTTCCATATTGCCCAGTTCATTTCAAATTTGCAGTGATATTCTTCAAAGAATGGTTTCTCATAATGAATTTATGACAGTTTTAGCTCATTCCACTTACGGGTCACTGCATATTATATAGACATCAAAGTAAATGATTGCACTATTAATATTCTTTTTCTTCTGGATTCTATTAAAATGCTTTTGGTGAAGAAGTATTCACTTTTTCTCTATTTCATTATGAAAATCTAAAAGATAAGTGAATACTATTAATAAATATTTTTAGCAAGTCAGAAAATAATATAAAAATTTTGGTCCTCCAGCTTCATTCTTCAGACCAGACTTCGTTTCCTTCTTCCCCCCTTGTTGAATAAACCTTCACAGTGCCCTATGGAGAGGTAGAGTGATATGATTTATCAGGCTCTTGATGAATGTGACTTTTAAGTAGAAAGCTTAAAAAATATATAATTATATTTGTTTCTAAGCATATTAAAATGGCAGTGTCCAGAAGGAACATGTAATTGCAGTGTTGATGGTGGAAAAATGTAGTAATAAAGGTCTAATGGGCAGGAGCCCAGGGCAGCTCTCAGGAACATGTTTTCAGGACCAGTTTACATCGTTGGTGTGAAGAGTTCTTCTAAAACCTGCAGAGATGTTCCCATCACTTGTGGAAGCAGGTCATTTTCCATAACAATTGTGTTTTTCCCATGCCTGCATCATTTTAACGGGGGTGGTTTGTGCCTGGGATTTTTACCCCCTCTTTGGGCTGATGCTGTTTAGGAGGAGGATGGACACAGAGCTCTTGGTGAAGCAGGAGTCAGAAGTCATGGCAAGGCAGCCAGTTTTTGATTTAAGAGTTTCTTCCATCATTGTGAGGACTGGCAACCTTCCCCTCCTTTTTTTTTTTTTTTTTTAAAGCTGAGATACTTTTTTGTTATTTTATAAGAACTTGAGCATCTCCACACTTGAGGAACTGAAGCTTTAAGAAAGATGAGCTGTAGGATTTTGCAAGCTGTCACCAGGAGAAGCTCTCTGTATCCTCTGTTTTGGTACTTGCTATTCAGCAATTGCCTCGTAGGTGTTAATTATTAATTCTGCTCTTCTGGAACAGAGGGTAAGGGGAGATACAGGCAGAAGTGAACATGCAGAAATACCTAAAATCATCAGAAGTCACTGATAGAGGCTAGAGCTGGTGAATCCAGGCATCTGTGCTGACTGCTGGGAGTCCCAGTGTGGAGCAACACTGGCCAAGCCAGTGAGCTGTGCTCTGCTGTCCTCCTGCCTTGTCACAGCAGCCAAGTAGCAGTTCAGTCTTTCATCTGTTCACATTTAATTATAGGTATTATATGGGTCTGCTCGAGCTTTCTTTTCAGGGACAGGATCTCTGCTCTTTGGGGACCAGGGACAGGACCTGAGGGAAGGGCCTGGAGCTGTGTCAGGGCAGGCTCAGGTTGGATCTCAGGGAAAGGTTCTTCCCCCAGAGGGTGGTTGGGCACTGCCCAGGCTCCCCAGGGCAGTGGGCACAGCCCCAAGGCTGCCAGAGCTCCAGGAGGGTTTGGATGATCCTCTGGGGCACAGGGGGTGACTCTCGGGGATGGGTCTGTGCAGGGCCAGGAGTTGGACTGATGGTCCTTATGGGGCCCTTCCAACTCAGCATATCCTGGGATTCTGCAGTTTCAGACTGTTGAAGTGCACAGAGTTATAACAAGCAAATTTATCTGTAGATATTTCATTAGATATTTAACCATGCAGCCTTAATGATCTCTCAGTTTTAGTCTGAATACGCTATTGCACCTGGAAAAGAGGGTGAGGTGCCATTTTAGACCTCAAACCGATACAGATGTGGTGCTTAGAGACACGGTTTAGTGGTGGCCTTGGCAGTGTCAGGTTAGTGGTTGGACTTGATGATATTAGAGGGCTTTTCCAACCTTTATGGTTCTATGAATTTATTAATTTTCATTGCTTGAAGCTGAGGCAAAGCCCTCAGAGGGGTGGGGCATTCAGGATTGGTTTCAGGCAAATCCTTCATACAGTCAGTGCATTTTGGCTGTACCCTGTTTAGACTGCAGTAATTTTTTTCAGTGGAAAGTGTTTCATTTTGTGAACTTCCCTAACTAATGTCTTCAAAGAAGAAAATGGGAAAATGAACAGAAGCACTACAGGGAGAGGTAAGAAGAGATTCAGAGGGTTCTCTGCAACCCTGAACTTCCCTGCTTGCCACGAACAGCGCATGGTAGCAGCATGTTGCATCATCTAGAGTTGTCATTGCTTGAAAAACAGAGTTTTCTAACTTATTTTTTCAAATGAACATTTTCAGCTTTGAATTTGCCACTAGTCTCTTAAAAGCCCTGTTGCTCCTCTGCTCTGGGATTAGAAAACCAGAAGCTCCCAGTCCATTTAGTACCATTACTGTTTTGAACTACTTGGATTTTGTCTCCTTTTGTTACACAAACAATGCCATTTTTTCCACTGTCCAATCTGTATGAGACTTTCTTCATTACCTAAATTATTTTTAGCATGTTTTTTCCCTGTTCATCTTGGTTATTTAGTAAGAAATGTTAAAAAATACTTCTACAAGCAGCATACACTAGAACATCCAAGAGTGAGGAATACTCCCAGGAATAAAAATTGTAGCAGGAGAGCACTAACCAACCTTCAGATAGACAGTGTCTGTTGTACTGAATGAGGACAAAATGTTATTTTCCTGTTTCAATAGTCACTGTTTTTGTTAGATTTTCCACCTGTTAGGCAATTGTGTACTCACATCATTTATTGAGCAGGAACATTTTCCACTGCTGCAGCCATTGTTTTGTGTTTGCTTGCTCGATATTTTGATTGTGTTTCATTACGATATGTGACCAAAGTTGGTAAATGTTTCACATTTGCCGCGGAGAAAATGCTGATGTTTTGCACAGAATTATTTGAATCCGTGGTGAACATTTTTAAGTGGATTTTTTTTTTTAATTCTTCCAGGGAAATGAGGGGTCTCAGCAGGGACTGGGCTACCCAGGCCTGTATCAGCTCAGGCTTTTTGGGATTTGAGGGCACATGGGGGCAGAAGACATCCTGATTTAATGGTGTCTTCTCTAGAGAAAGGGAGGGAGAATGGAGACGGCTGCTGGGGAAGCTCATTAACAGGCTCCTTTAGCTCTTTAGCCTTAATTGCTGCGTGCTCAGGGTGACAGGCCTGGCAGATCCGGGTCTCCTCAAGACCTGGCGTGACCTCGGAAGGTTCCCGTTTGCTCTCCGGCTGCCGCGCGTTTTGGGACTGTTGGGAAGGTCACGGCATCCCTTTGCCTACGTCCCTCCACCTTGCCAAGGGTGACTGGGGTGGCCACCACAGAGGTGTCCAAGGTGCTGTGAAGCCATGGGATGCTCCTCAGGGAGGAGGTGAGTGAACCAAGAGAGGGGGATTTGTTCCTGGTGGAGGATTAAAGCAGGATCGTGTGACCTCTGTGCACGGACGGGGGGACTGGCAACGTCCCTGGTGATCTTGGGGTGTTTGAGGTGTCCTGTACAACCCCCCAAAAAAGGAGCTAGACTGCCTCCAGCTGAACTAGAAATGCTTCAGCCACCTCCAAGGACAAAACAATGAGTGTAGCTGCCCATCTGCACTATGTATTCTTACACCAGGGCTGGAAGGGCTCAGTCTCATCTTTTTTTTTTACTATAATTTAGCTTTTTGGCTTCAGTTGTTCCCCTTTGATTTTGTGGGTAGCCAAGATGAGCTGCTCTGCAGGCATCTGAGAGACTCAAGGGTGTGTTGTAATGGATTTCTGCGTTTCAACTGGTGGAAAGAGGAGGAGAAAATTGGATTGGGAGAAGGGGAATCAATATAAGATTATAACCTGCAAGGGTTCAGGATTTTTTAAGTGAAAAGAAAAAGTCAGGGAGGGAAAAAAAACCCTATGAAAATAAATTTATGCCTGTAAATGCAAGCACTTTGATATTCTGAAAAAGCTGAGCAGATAATTCAGGCTCTTGTGTATACAGAGTTTGGAATTACATGTAAATGTGTTACAAAATAAATCTCCTGCATACATGAATAATTTTTAATGTGAAGCACTAGTTTACGCAGATACCAAAGTAATACTGAACTAAGTTAGTATGCAGCTTTATGTTTGTTCTCACTGGGAAGAAAACCCTTTCTTTGGCTTTAAATTGTTTGTTCCTTGCTCCGGCAAGAAGCAGTGTTAGAGTTCAAACAGAGCTCTTGGTGTTCCGCTTTCATCTCCCACACCTGACCTGTGTGGACCGTGTGCTGCTCTATCTCATATGGAATCTTTCCATGGGATGCCATCAAAGAAAGGCAGCTTTAAATAAAATAATCAAGCCAACGGATAGTCTCTGCATGGGAACACAAACCCAGTGCTTCTTAATAAGGTAATCATATTATAATTGTGTGTGTGTGTATATATATATTTAAATGTAGCTTGTATTGCAGCAGCACCTGAAGGCAGTAGTTGGGAATCAGAAGCAGCTGCTCTGCCTGCAAAACCAGCAAGAATGGGCTCTTATATTAACAATTTTTCCCAAAATTTCATCCAAACTAGCACTTCTATTCAAAAATCCATTTACTTCCAGAAGAGTGACTTAGAGCTAAGTTTCCAAAGCCCAGGTTGTTAATCAAAAGGCAAACCCTGGCAAGGCGTCGTATGCAGCAGAGAGGGATGTTCTGCTGTCCTCTTCCCCCAGTATGGGCCTACAAGAGAGCTGGAGGGGGTCCTCATACAAGGGCCTGGAGTGACAGAGCAAGGAGAAGTGGCCTTAAATTGACAGAGAGTAGGTTTAGATTGGATATAAGGAAGAAATCCTTCCCTGTGAGGGTGGGGAGGCCCTGGCACAGGCTGCCCAGAGAAGCTGTGGCTGCCCCTGGATCCCTGGAAGTGTCCAAGGCC
>NW_016690426.1:248753-265095 GCF_001604755.1 Lepidothrix coronata
GGGCTGGTGGAAGGTGTCCCTGCTCATGGCAGGGGGTGGGATGAGATGAGCTTTAAGGTCCCTTCCAACCCAAACCATTGTAGGATTCTATGAATATTTGGATGATGGACTCCATGAAGGGGCAGTTTGGGTGGGAGTGGGAGGGAGCATGCCATCAGCCTGCCCTTTTCCCTTGGTTTTCTCCCTTCCTTTAGCCATTTGGAGAAACAAAACTGCTGTGAAAGAGAAAGGAGGGACAGATTTGACTGTCAGGCATGGTAGAACCCAGGGGGTGATTTCAGGGTTGGAGAGATGCTGGTAGTGTTGTACTTCTGCAGCTGAAATGCCACAGGTTTGCCAGACCACCCTCTCTTTTTCATAGAATCATGGAATCACGGAATGGTTTGGGTTGGAAGGGACCTTCAAGATCATGCAGTTCCAACCCCCTGCCATGGGCAGGAACACTTTTCAGCCAGACCAGGTTGCTCAAGGCTCCATCCAACCTGGCCTTGAACACTTCCAGGGATGGGGCATCAACAACCTCCCTGGCATCAACGACTTCTTTCTAGGCTTGGAGAGCACGTTCCCTTAGGAAGCACCCCTGAGCTAGCCATAGGGAATCCTCAACCCTTCCAGGTGACTGGTGGAGCTCTGGAATAACCGGCTTCAAGTTGCTTCATAGTCTCTAAGAGTGAGTCAAGGTCAAAACGTGCCTTACTGTTTTTTTATAAGGGCTTGGCTGGATGCACAAGTTTAGCAGCTTGTATATTTGTGGGATTTGTTGCTTCTGGAGATCTCCCGGCTCTCTAAGTCGCTGCGTCCTGCCCAGCTTTTCTAAAGATTAACATCCGTGTGGGAACGCTGCCTCTGAAGCTGTGTTTACACTCATTTCCTTCCTGGGGAAAACATCCAGCAGCGGAGCAGGGCTTCGGCGGCGGCAGATGCGAGGAGACGGTGGCACGTCTTTGCAGAGTACAGCTTGTTCCTAGCTGGTTGTGCATGGAGTTTTCTGCGTCCTCTTTTCCTTTTCTTTATTAAAAAAGCAAGCAGAAACCTCTTCCCGAGCTAAAAGCATCGCTCAGCCTTGCGGCAAACCCAGCCAGGGCTGGCCACCGGCCAAACCTTCGCTCGCCGCAACCTGCACACCACGGAGCTCCTCCAGGAGTAGCCCTGGTGCTCTTTTAAAAAATAACCCCCCCCCGGAAAGTTTTTTAGCAGTGCATTGTCTTCATCCCCCTTGCAAAGCTATGGAGTTTGGAGGGGATTTTCCTCCCCCCTCGTTGTTTCGCTGGTGCCTGCAATGAGCGATCGCTAATGCCGAGAAATATTTTCGGACTTAATGCGGTGAGTCAGGGCTTAGCCGTAAATTGGTCATGGGATAGAAAGGATACAGATTGTCTGTTACCCAGTGTCTGGTTTCAGCGATTTCAGAAACATGAGCAATCTCTCAACTGACGGTAATTAGACTCATAACTCTCTCCGAGATGATCTAAGGCGAGGATTAATTATAAAAGTTTCTCAGTGTTAGAACACGTTTCTTTAGTTAAAGTCTGGCATGCTTTCGTTTTACCACTAGCATGAAAGAATGTCCCTCTTCTTAAAATCTCTTAATACACCATTCTATCATGCTATGTAAATACTCATATTTATGAGTTTATCTAAACCAATCTGTTAAATGGGAAAAACACATAAAAGGCCCAAGCGCCAAGAGCCGATTCAAAGGCTCATCGAGTGGACTTGCATATTCCTTGGGGGCCTGGTTGTGTTTTGGAAGCCGTTCTTCGGGCTGTACTTGATTTCTCACTTAAATAATCAAACTATAGGTTATTTTGCTATCTTCATTAAAAGATAAGTGACCTAACTAAGTGCCCTTATGTGCTTCTCCTTTTGTCTCCACAGAGAGGGGCTTTTCCAGGGCCAGCTCAGGGGAGTCTTGATGGAGATGGGGATCCAGTAGTCTTATGTTAAACCCCCTCCTTTGGTTGTATGACCTTAAAATTGTCCATAAAATTGTGAGGCTGTGAAAGTAGCCAGTTCACATCAACCTCATCAGTTTGCCTTTTAGAAATGGTATACACTCACCACAGTCTGGATGAGATGACACATCTTCCCTGTCTTCTGTGTTCCTTATTTTCCTGGGGGTAAATTCCAGCAGATTCTCACAGCATAATAACAAGTGTGTTCCCAGTTAATGTTTGGAAAACTTGTCCAAGTTTATATTTTGTTCACTTTTTTACTTCATAACCTATTTTATTACTATTAAGTCACATAGCCAAATAGTGATGTCAGGTTTTTTTTCTATCCTACTTCTGTGAGTGCTTTAAAACAGAAGAAATTCAAATCTAGCTCCTCTGGCTGCTGTGTTTGAAGTCTTTTTTCTAGAAAAACATTGCCTTAACCTGCCCTTGAGCTCAGGTAATAGAAAATTGTTGGGGACTTTTGCTTGCAATAAATTTAGACTTAGATTCTCATCACATGTTAACATTTTTAATAATCTGACACTACAGATCTCCCCAGTTTTATGGTCTATACTTATGACTCCTGCATTAAGTGTGCTGAGGATTACTGTGAGAATATAAGTTATTAAATCGATTTTATGATGGTGTCATAGAGCGTAAAGCTGAGTTGGGTTAAGGAAATAAAGCAAGGCAAACACACTAAAAATATTAAGAAAGTGTTTTGTGTCATGTTGGGTGATGAACTGTGGCGGGATTTGTAATTCAGCTTTCTATTGAAACCCTTGGGTGAAGTGGTGCTCCAGCAGCACTTGCCCTGCAGTGTCCCCAGACTTGGCCCAGTTACCAGCGAGTTATACGAAATATATTGGATCCACTTGGAGTTTACAAATGGTGACAGATTAATTTGGAAAGACAGATTGCAAACATGCATCATGGGCCCAGTCTGAGTCCTGGAAAAGTGATGAATGGCTGGTGCAGAATGATAAAAATTCGTATCAAGGGAACAGCTTAATTAACTATTCTTGATTAAAGTAGTACAGTATGTGAATTTAATAGCTTGTCTTCAAAAGCAGAATGTGAAATCACTTATTACTTTGGTGTATCTTACTGGCAAATAGTGAGCTGCCAGTGGTTCTTTGTGATTAATTGAGTTTAGAGGAACTTAACACCAGGGTGGGACCTACCAAATAATTATTCTGTTCTTGCTTCAAGCTCGTTGCCTCACATGAATAAAAAAGTTGTCAGGAACAAAGTGATGGGGGCGGACTAGGATCGATAGCTGGGATAGGATCGATGGGAGAGGGGAGGCATTTGGGGATTGCAAAGGAAACAGTACAAGGACTTGAGTGCTGCCTTCAAAGTGTTGGGGGTAAAATAGTTTAACAGCATTGCCATCCAGATTTCCAGGTTAATGGTTGATTTGTATGTCATCGTGGTTGTTGGGGTTGCTGTAGGTAAG
This sequence comes from Lepidothrix coronata, assembly GCF_001604755.1. Classification (NCBI taxonomy): domain Eukaryota; kingdom Metazoa; phylum Chordata; class Aves; order Passeriformes; family Pipridae; genus Lepidothrix; species Lepidothrix coronata. The sequence continues at coordinate 252,150 of NW_016690426.1, forward strand.
GAGAACCAAAGTTTATCGTGTCTCACTTCTGTCACCTTTGAGGTTGAGCAGCTCCAGGTCGTGAAGTGTTTTGTCCACTTCATGTGGAGCTGTAGTTGTTCCTGTTCTCTGAGGCCTTCTCGGTGCCTGGAGCTGAAGAAGGTCATGTACTGTGCAGCCCAGCACAGCTTTCACATCCATCAGGACGACGCTTGGCTTTGTTTCAAGAGCATGCTGCTGATGGCTTGTGTCCAGCGAGCTTCTAGATCCTGTTCAGCAGAATTCCCATGTAAGCTGGTGTTTCTGTGTTGTATATATCCCGTTGGTTATTCCTGCCGAAGTGTAATACCTAGGACTTGGGTCCTGTTTAAATCATCTCCTGAATTCTTCAGGACGTGTCTCCCAAGTTGTCAGGAGAACTCTGAACCCTGCAAAGCAGAGTCTTTCCTGACTCGATGCTCTCCATGGTTTTGGAAAGCAGTCATAGTTTCCAGTTCATTATTATTCATCATCCCAGTCCCCAGTGAAAATCCAGCTCCAGGAGAGATACCAACAAAATCCTACTTGATCTATCCCTCCATTTTAACAATGTCCCATTGTAAAGTACCTTCTCCCCAGCCAGCTTTGCACGTTGGTATTGATCAAAGCTCAGATTGGGCAGTCTGATCAATTAGCACAGATGTGTAAGTAGTGAACTTCTGACATCATATGATGTCCAAGTGAGCTCGGAAAAGGGTTTTCTCTTCTTCTTTAAAACAGTATGTAAACCCTGCTTTACGTTTCTTTCGGAATCAGTACCTCCAATATATTTGCACTTAAACTCCTCTGAAGAACTTTCCTGATTTCAATCAGAGACAGTTTTCAGGGCATGTTTTCACTGGAAATAGGTAAATTTCTATTTGGATGGGTGAGCATGGCTGCTGCTCGAAAGTGGCGTGGTTGAAAACATGATCTTACAGCAGCTCTCCTGGCTTTGAGGCTGAGCACCTGCACACCTGGGACTGAGCCAAGATGCAGAATTAGGGTTTGCTCCTAATTTTTTCCTGATCCAAGATGAAGGATTAGGATTTGCTCCTAATTTTTTACATTTGTACATGGGATTTGCCGTGACTAGAGTTAGCGAATGTCTGAGTCCTGCATAACACAGCAAAGAGGTTTCTTTTAGGGATACTCATTCCTCCTGGCGGCCTTCTGGGAGCAGGGCTTACTGCAAGATAGGCTCAGTGAAATGGATAGGACTGGCTGTGTGTGCAGATATTTTACCCTAAAGTAAGTCAGTATAAACCCCAAACTTCTTAAGGGCATGCCTGTGTCAACACATTTTTCTTGGAGATACATGTATTGCCGAAGCTGCCTCTGCAGTTACACCTAATTATAAGACACCATTGTTTTGTATTTTATGAGTGCTTTGAAAAAATTAGCAAAGTCCATTAATACTGTGGCGGGTGAACTCCTGTGGAATTGCCTGACGATGCTGTTACATACACACAGTGGAAAAATCGATAAATTTAATCCAAGGTAAAGCTGTCTGGCTCTCTAAAGGAAAAGGCTGCCTCGGTTGCTGAGGGCTGGAAACCATTGCCTCATGCTAATTGAATAACATCCAGCAGTTGTGTGGCTGAATATTCCAGACTGATTTGACTCACAGGGGCTGAGTATCTAAATGAAGTGTATTTGTCATGCTGCAGCTCTACAGGATTAAGAGCACTTGGATTCATTTGATCTGATGCATTCCAACAATATTAAATAAGTCCATTTTTTATTGTCCTTTGCACCTTCTATTTTCCTGGCTTTAAAAGTCCAGCATCTTACTTTTTGGAACCTGAGCTGTAATATGACAAATATTTCTGGCCAGTATTTGTAGCTCTGGCAGGCTTGAAGAATTCTTGGCTGGCTTTTACACTAGGCTGATAGCTAAAACCAAATATAACAAGAGCAGAGTACAGCATGTAGAATTAAACCATGTTACTATTTATTATATTATTTTTTCTTGTCTTGAAATTATTCGCTGTACTCTGGTTTTTGTGATAAACAGTCATTCTACAATGTTTTAATTAATACATAGATGTTAAATAATTTTAAACAAAACATTGAAAGATCTTTCAGCAAGATAATTATGCTGCAAAATTTGCTTTCATAATTCATTTGGGAAGTCCAGTTTATTGAATGTTTGGAATGAAGGACTTAGTCCTGATATATCTGTGGTTTCTTCTCTGAATCTTTTTTGTTTTAGTGGCAGACCTCAGTCAAATGAACATGAATAGTGGCTGCCCCATCCCTGGAAGTGTCCAAGGCCAGGTTGGACAGGGCTTGGAGCAACCTGGTCCAGTAGAAGGTGTCCCTGCCCATGGCAGGGGGTGGAACTGGATGAGCTTTAAGGTCCCTTCCAACCCAAACCAGTCCATGATTCCAAATTGACTGTGAAGCTGCACTCTTGAGAGAGAGGAAAATAAATACCTTTAGATATTGAAAAATAGTCTCTTAACATGTATGGTGCTGTTAGTGTTGACCAGCATTTGTGGTGAGTTCAGGAGAGGGTGTGCTGAGTGCCCACGGTGGCCGTGCAGCTCCCCTGGGTCCCTCGGGGACCAGCACGCAACAGCCCTGCTAATATTGGTATTAATTGAAAGTGATTTTAAGCTCCAGGAATTTGGGGCTTAAACTAAACTCTAAATTGGAGGATTACGAGCAGATCACCTAATCATCTAAAGCGTTTGTCTTCCCAGATAAGCCTTGACAACATCCTGAGCGTTCCGTGCACCCGCCGGCAGGATAGTGGGCGGCTCAGTGTGCCCTTTGGGAAGTGAGAGGGCAGGGGAGTGAGCTGAGAACCATCTCAGTCTGGGCTAGGGTAATCACAGATAGCTCCCTTGGTGCGGAGCAGCAGGAAAGTCCATAGAAGGGTGGCAGAAGACAGTCCATGGGCACAGGAGCTCACAGGTTTGAGGCAAGTGCACCTGTAAGCAGCGCACGGCAGGGCCATTGGGATCGCTGAAGCAAAGGACCAAGCCCTCTCCATAGTCACAGAAAGGCTTTAATGTTCCTAGAGCTTCATTGGGACAGTGCAGTGTTACTACCTGCTTATTTAGAGCTGTAAGTTTAGGTCACGTGTGACTCTTCATTTGCAAGAAACAAGTAGAGGAGCCTTGGCTGAAAGGAGTGTATTTCCTTCTGCTCATTGCACTCCGATCATCACTGTTGTTTAAGTCACGTTTAAACATCTTAAAATGTGTCCTCATCTTGTGATCCCCACCTCCTGTTTGCCCTTCCTTCCTCTGCTGAAGGTTATTTTAGCAATTCTGCCTCTAGCACAAGCTTCTTGAGCTGGCCTCCATGCTGCTCCTGTGGCAGGTTGTTTGCCCGCCTTCCCCTTTAGCTTTCCTTCCCTGCATGCCTTACCAGCTGCTCCAAACACACAGAGCAGTGTCACAGAGAGTCCTTCCAGAGTGGAGTTGCTCATGTCATTGTTGTGTTTAATAACTGCAAAATTGATCTTCAGCACATGTGGTCTTTTGCTGGCAGAACCATGCAGAGGGTGATTCAGGAGAGCAGCAATGGGCAAATGCACCACTGACCCAAGGGGGATTTCGGCACCTGTGTGATATGAAACAGGCCCTTGAGGGGGAGCATTGTCAGATTTGGCTGCTAAGCACCAAGCACAGTGGTTTCAGTTGTCTTTGTAAAGTTATACAATCTATTTGCTGGTATTTCTAATAGACTTGATGAGCCTGCTGGAAGGTCAAGTGTGCTCCTCACTAGGTCTTGATGTTTTGAGTCTTGGTAGGGCTCTAGTCAGGTATTAAGAGTTTACAAAGTGCAAGGCAGAGAAAGGCCAAGGGAGAAATTCATGTCATGGGTATCTGCAGTGGGTTGTTCAGAAATTGAAAGTTTTGACAGAATAAATGACCTAACGTGGTCTTTGGTGAAACATAGGTGTAGGATCTGTGGAGACCTTTGATCACCATCTCTGCTGCTTTTTGTTTTGCCAGAGAGATGAACACGTGAGAACTATTGATCAGAGCCAACTGGTTTTGATTTCAAAATAAATTTTATTTGTTAATGTTCCTAGTAGCAATCAGTGAAGATTCTTGGCCTGTTGCAGCTGCTGTGCTTTTATATGGCTCATAGTGTTATAAAAAGGCAGGAGGATTATGGGTGACTTTAATAAGATCTATTTTTGCTGTTAGGATCATAGCACTGACATGGTATATGGTTTGAATTAAAGTTCTCATTATCACATTAAGATTCAACAAGGAGTTAATTAAATTTAGGGAAGTAATTGAATGCTAATAGTACAACACTGCAGTGAAAAAAATGAAGCACTGTTTCCATACTGAACTCTAGTTTTCCCCTCGTTGTAAGTACCATGGCTATGACCGTGCGTTGGGGTGTACTGCTGGCTCAGACAGAAAGCTTTCATGCTTGGGAATGCTGCACCTCTTGGTAGTACATGTTGATCCATCACTTTCTGAATATTCCTGTGATGGGACCGCCCTGGTAAATTTTAGAGGTGCTTCTCTTTGCACTCACCTGACTTGAAAAGAAAATAGAGTGTGCGTTAAAACTTGGCATCTGCAAATGGCTGGGAATCAACTTGGAGACGTAGAAGCTAGTTTTGATTAGAAATAGCAAAGTTGAAATGATTTAAGAACACCTGTTTTGCTTGTTGCATGTGATTTGCTTTAATTTTAGGAAGACCTGACGGACTGTGAGTCACGGAACATGCGGATATTTTACTTTCTGATACTTCTTGGGTTTAGATATTCCAAAGATTGAGGTAGGAAGACAGACCATCCCCACCAGCCTTTTTGGCTTGACAGAGATCTTAAACACTGTACCACAAATTTTTTAGAGAAGTTGTGCTCAGCTAACTTCTCCTTCAGCATTGATTTACATTGGGGGTTTTTTTAAAGTACGAGTGCCTGGTTTACAGGTGCACCCTGTATCTGTGGTAGGTCAGCCTCACTCCTTTGAGGTAACCCATCAAAAACAGGAATAAAAAAATATAAATACAGCAATGCATGTGACACATCCTGACTTCAGCAAGGCTTTAAATACTGTGGCTGAAATTGGAAATGTGCTCTGGAGGGAAGATGCAGGCAGATGGGAAAGAGCCCAGAGGGGAGTGACAAGAATAGGAGGTTCAGCAAACGTAAGCTGTAATGGAAGATGGAAGGGATGGATTTGTTTAGCCTAAAAATACAGAAGGAAACGCAAGTCAGCCAATATATAAGAGGTTGCTTCAAAAGGCATGACAATCCTTTTTTCTCCATGACTACTGAGAGAGGCAGGAAGGCATCAGGCAAGGATTAAAGCTGGGTAGTAGGATAAATGTTTGAACTTTCAGGGAAGGGGCAAAATGAAAGACAGACTGTTGAGCAAACCTGCGGGATAGGAGTTTGGAGAACAGGTTAGATGGAAAGCTGTTGATGTGGTTTGGATACATGCCCCCAGGTGATGCAATTGGGTGATATTCTGAAGTATCTTCCTTTTGTGGTGGTTGATACCATGAGAAGATCTCAGGAGACTAATCTTAATTTTCACAATTCTGCTTCATATTCTGATCAAGGAGACATTGAAATTTTGTGGGTGAGTGAAGGATCCATTCCTGGCTTGCCTGATCTTGCACAGTGTATGATCCTCCTTTTCCATGGCCAGTGCTTCCCAAGGGAGCAGACCCTGTATGCCAACCCTGGCTGAGCTGACTCTGACACTTTCCTGGAGAAAAGATTTGCTTCTTTCTGGAAAAGGAGGGCAGAGCTCATTTTGAGTCTTTTCCGTGTCCTTGGCCACCTGCAAAGGGTGGTTTGGGGAAAATCTGAATGAGAAGGTGAGAGAATGGAAAATCAGAGTGGACATTTAAAGCCATGACGGGCAAACAGTAATTTTGGACTCTTGAAATATTGGTCATTTTAGGATGATAGAATCATAGAATTGTTAAGGTCGCAAAAGACTTCTAAGGTCATTGATTCCAACCATTAATGTGCTGAATGTTGGACATGAGTGTTTCCAGGCCTGTAATTGTATTTTAGGCTAGTTCTTTTCCCAGTATTGGTTTGGATATCTTCTTCTAACCTGCAGCATCCTGAGCATCAAAGCTGTATTTATACATCCTCAGTGGAATATATTGGGCCCTCATTTTGCAAGCACTTAGGAGTTGTTCTTATTTATCTGCTCTTTATCCAAGGAAACTTAGAAGAGATAAACACTTAAAACCCGGCCTCCATTACTATTTTAAATGGCTTATAAAATTTTTAAACTGTTTGTGGCTGTCTTTCATTCTGATGTATGTGGTTTCTATTCTCAGTATTGCTCTCAGATAGAAGTGTTGGGAGAATCCAGACAAAATGCATGCTTATACATCTGAGGACTGGCAACTCAGTAAATGGGCTGGCTACCATAGTCTGTGTGAAATAATAATCATTCCAAAGTAATGGCTAACTAAAGCAATGAAAAGATGGTACAAAATACATAAATCAGACGTAAGGCTTCTCCTGCAGCCATAATGCTTCTCATGTGTCAGAGCACATATGTCATATTTACTAATATACAAACAATTAAGTCCTTTGAAATGCACATTTTACCCATGCTCCCTGAAACTTGTCATATAGCAAGAGCTGTTACTTCATCCTCTCGGGTCTTAAATCTTATGCCTGGTGAATTTGAGAATTAATTCAAATAAAACAGACGTTGAGAGGAGCAAAATACAGACATTGAGAATATGTGCCAGCAGTGGCATTTACATAATTGCAATTACTGAAAATTTCAAAATTAGAGCCTTGGACAGTGCTGGGAGAATGAGAGCTTATTGTAGGGAATTCTTGCTGGTTTGGAACACATAAACCCTTCCTGTTGCAAATGTATTTGTATTGAAGAGTAGCACTATTCTTGGTTTTGTCATCTAATTTGTAATTTCTTACTACCATTTTACTCTGTTTACATATGACTTAATGGTGTCTTTTCATTTGCACCATATCTTCTAATTAGTATTGGCTTTCCTGTAAATTGCAGGCAACAAACCCAGAAGGACTTTTTCTTTCACTGCTTTCCCTTGTTGTTCCGTCCTTTGTAAATCCCAGGTTTGAACAAGAGGGGAAGAAGTATCCTCAGAGAATCCCAGAATGGTTTGGGTTGGAAGGGACCTTAAGGATCACCCATCCCACCCCCTGCCATGGGCGGGGACACCTCCCACTAGCCCAGGTTGCTCCAACCTGGCCTTGGGCACTTCCAGGGATCCAGGGGCAGCCACAGCTTCTCTGGGCAACCTGTGCCAGGGCCTCCCCACCCTCCCAGGGAAGGATTTCCCCCCCAGTATCCTATCTAATCCTACCCTGTGGCAGTGGGAAGCCATTCCCCCTTGTCCTGTCACTCCGGACCCTTGTAAATAGTCTCCATCTTTCTTGTGGGCTCCCTTCAGGTCCTGCAAGGCCACAGTCAGGTCACCCCAAAGCCTTCTATTCTCCTGACACAACAATCCCAGTTCTCCCAGCCTTTCCGTGGAGAAGTGCTCCATCTTATGTGTATCCCGCAAAATTCCCCATTAAGACTGGTTTAATGGAACCACTTGTCCTCTTCAAGGTGGCTGTTTGATGGTCACCATCTTTTCCATGACCCCACCCTAAAATGTAATCCAAAACTTTGTATTAAGGCAGTGAGGTGGGACATGTGCACAGGGGGAGCATTAGTCCTGGTGGGTTTTGGCAGCACAGGAAGATCTCAGGAGAGAGATCTGATTTTACAAAGGTGTAGAACAAGTTCTAAGAACAGTCTGGAAAAGGTCATTTTTGCCTTTAGAAGACCGGCTTGAGAAAACGCTACAGCTGCTGAAAATTTAGGCCCAGCTATTTAAACAGTACACGTCTCATTCTCTAGTTATGTTCTCTCATATGTATTTGAAGGGCATAAAGCTCTTCAAAACCATCTCAATAAAAAGCTGTGCAAAAATCGTGGTGGCAATAACCCCCATGCCATTCCAGCAAAGTTCCTTCGTGGAGCAGGAACACCGTGACACCCAAATTCACTCTCAAGACTGCCTGCAACATTTGTTCCTGGCTATAAATGTTTTGCAGACTTCACTCAGTACTGTTGTTTCCAGCTTAGTGCCAGCTCTTTCCATGTTATTGCACTTGGTGGAAAACTGCCTTCAGGAGATGCATGGAAAATTGGGAGCATGAGTAATATATACATTTACTATAAATAACTGTATTTTTTAAAAGCTGGTTGAGCAAGAGAGAGAGAGAATTGTTGATGACACAGGTTTAATAACAGAAAGTTCATTTTTTGAGCAAGGTTTTGTTATCCAGGGTGGTTCTACAATCCAGGAGAGCAACATACCTGCAAACCAGCAAGGTTAGTTGTGCTTTTTGTTGCCAAGTGCCCTGAACCCTCTGAAGTTTCCACAAGAGTCAGTCTAGTCTTCAAAGTCATCAGTAATGCAGTTTTTAACTTTTAACCATCTATTTTTCATTTGCTAGATAAAACTTTCAAGCACTTGGACATAGCAAAGCCATTAAAGATCTGGTGCATTAATGAGAGTTGGAGAGCAGGTCCAGCCCATAACACTTTATTTGCAGTATTTTGGGTATCTTTTGACGTAAGCTCTAAAGCACCTTGTCACCTGAATTTCTTGAGTGTATGACTGTGAGGGATGGTTTTCAGCCTCTTGCAAAGTTGTTTGTAGAGGGGATGCTCCTCAGCTTCACTTTGCAAATCCCTTCCCGCTGCCAATCTCGTGGCAGTCTCGCAGATGTGTCCCTTCCTCTGCTTCCTGCCCGTGTTCCCATTCTCTGGGTTTGCTACACGGATGAGTGAGGATCCTGCTGTAGGAGCAAGAGAATTCCCTCTTTGACCTCAAACTTCCTGCACTTGGAGGCAGGTGTTCTGGCTTTGTTTATCTCTGTTATGCTCATTTTCTTGTCCTGGCTGACCGTTCAGAGTACCACAGATGCTGAGGGAGCCAGAAAACCCTGATTTTCAGGGCAATGTAATCCTCATATTTCACAACAGAGGCATTTCCCCAGTGATCACACCCCTCATTTTCTATAGGGGACACCTTGATGTTTATCAGTCTGTCTGCAGAAAAGAACTCTGAGATAGAAATCCAGATTTTATTTTTCTGGACCTTAGTGTCCCAAGCCACATAGAACCAAGAGTATTCTAACTCGTGGGGTGATAAAACCTCAGAGCTGTGAAAGGAACCAGGGATGCCAAGGTGCAGGTAAGAGTAATTTCATCTGTTTACCTGCCTTAATTTCCTGTCCTCAGACCAGCTGCTCCCATGTATACTTTTCAGTTTGTCTACAGCCTTCCTGGTGTCTGGTTACTTGACAGAATTAATTGGAATTACTGTAACCAGTTAGTCCAGACTTTCTAATATTGGCTGGGAGGGGGAAGGAGTTGGAAAGCTGATGAGAATATTTAGAAAGTTGTAGCTATTAGATTTAGTAAATATTAATGCTCTGTGAAAACCCTTTCATGGTGGGAATTGCCCTTCATTTTTTTCCCCTGCTCTTTAATGATGTTCTCCATCAAAGCTCAAAGGCCAGTAACTTTGGCTGAGGGTGAACTGTATTTAGATACTGCAAGAGAAGTCCTGCAACTCACTCCGGATGGAGCATTTTCCTTCTTCTTCCTTTATTTTTCTTCCTTTTTTCCCCAACTTTACACTTACGGTTGGATTTTTCTGATTTTTGAGCTCCTGCAGCGCGAGTTGAGTGTAATGGGCATGTCAGATGTTTTTTGGAATAACCCTTGCACTATAATTTTTAACATCTCAAAAGCATTTTGAAAAGCAGCTAGAAACTAGTTATTGCACCAGTTTCAGCCAAATACACAAACAGCAGATCCAGGAAACCTGAACAAGTGAGTAACCTCAGACTGGGTGTCCTTGGAGAGGGAGCTCAATATTGGAGAGGCAGCAGAGCCAGAGCTGTGGACAGAGCAAGTTTACACAAAGCACAAAGCTTTGTTTCCTCCCTTGGAAGGGTAAATTAAGCTTCATTTAAACCATTTTCAGAATTTGTAGTGTGTTCTCAGCTAGAACTCATTGTCTTTTTTCTTGGTCTCCAGATTCACCCAGTTTCCCTGTAATCCAGCACTCATTTTGTTCTTCCCGCTTGCACTTGCCCTGGCTTTCTGTGTTGGCTTCTTTTTAGTAGATGATCCCAGTCTGGAGGAGGATCTCCATGTAGGTTGTATGTAGGTATTTATTTATTTATTATTATAATAACCACTGAAAGCAGCATTCTCTAATTTCTCAGATTGCAGCAACAGGTGCCTTTCTGATGGGCTGTAGAAAGCTGCTCGGGATTTATACCTTTCTCTTTTTTTACCTGTTTTTATCCCATTCTAAGTAAATTTCGGGGGGTTTTGTGGCTTTCTGAATCCTGCTCTTCCATATTGCATTGCAGGATCTGGAGTTGCTACAGCAGAATTTCCCAGTAATTACCCTGGGAAGGAGGAGCTCCGTTAAGAGCTCGTTTCAGGAGGAGGTCTGGAACACATTTTGGATCTCTGGTGAAAGCACAGGGGTTTTCTCTGCCAAACCTGGGTTACACTCCCTGCGTCAGTGCAGACTCACTGCGGGATGTTGGCTGGGTTTGCAGAATCGGATTTTTCTCCAGAATAAATGCCAGGCACTGTGTCTGCTGCTGCTTTCCCTTTGCATGCCTGAATGGCTCCAGTCTCTCCCACTGCTGCTTGGGGGTAAAACTCAACAAACCTATTCAAAAGTGGTTTTTTCAGTGTCTGATTTATTAAGGAAGATACTTTGTCACAGAATTACAGGCTGGATGAGGTTGGAAGAGACCTCTGGAAGTTATCTGGTCCCTGTGGCTCAAGCGGGACCATCTAGAGCCTCCTGCCCAAGGCCAAGTCCAGACACCTTTTAGACTTCTCCAAGGATGGAGATGCTGACAGGAGTAAGGCATCGTGGGCAAATCCTTCATGCTTAGTTGAGGGGATTTTGGCCTGATACAGCAATAATGTTTATTACAGTATTCCATTTAAAACAGATTTTTTATTATGAAATGTGACCTCGAGCTTCATCCAAATCCACAAATAAGGGCCACATTTCCAGGTCCTCGTTCCTGAGGACCAGGGTGCTCCAGGGAGCAGCACTGCCTCAAACAAACTGGCTGGGCATTGTTGTTGCCTCAAGTGCCTCAGATACAAGGTGCTCCTTAAAACTGAGCTCCCATGGTGGGTTACACAGGTTCTGTAGGAGCCTGGGGCAAGAAGGGGGGGAGCAGGGCCAGCACCCGCTCTCTTGTGTTGCAGTTGTGTGTCCAGGAGCCTCTGTGACTGCACCCACACTGCCCTGGGGAGGGATCAGGGGAGTTTGTGCCAGTACTGACTGTTGCAAGTAGAAGGTTCCTTTTCAGAAAGACTTCCCTGGGAAAGGTAGAATGTCCTTCTGATGACTGTGAAGGTAACACCTTTCTTAGATGAACATGAACATCCCCATGAACATCCGTTTCTCTGTCTCTGTGTGTGTGCCATGAAGGTCACATTCATTGCTAAGCCCTGGCTTTAGGTTCTGGTGTATGTTTTGGAGGTGATGTGCACCTGGAGGACAGTGCTCTCAGGCTCATGGTGTGATTCTGGGGCTGTCCTGCACAGAGCCAGGAGCTGAATCCAGTTATCCTTGGGGGTCCCTTCCAAGTCAGGATATTGTATGATTCTATGGCTCTGTGCCTGGGGACCTTCTGCGTTGGGTGCATGTACACATTAGGGCAGGGATAATGATGGAACTGCATCCAAGAGTAGTCCCTTTTGACCAGCATCTGAGATTTCTCAATGCTTGATTTGCCCCTTGGTTATAAAGTTACACTAAATAACATTTTCAGGTGGTTTTGCTTCCAGGTGGATAGAGAAAAAAAGAAAGGCTCTCTTCCTGTCAAAGGATAGCACAAAAAATAAATACTTATCTGTGTATAAAGCAAAGAGACTCAAGTAAAATCTCATAGGTTCACTTCTCCCTTGTTCATCCTGATGCATCAAGACAGTCCATGTGAAATATTATTACCCGGGGCTTGTCCTCATGACTGAGCAAGGTAAAAAATGCTGGGCTGGCATATTAAAATCTTACATCTCATCTTTCATTCTCTTTCTGACTGATGCATTTGGTTTCCTCCTTTTCAAATACAATTATCTTAAAGAATAGTTTATGGTATAAAAAGAAAACAAACACTTCATTTTTCCCGTAAGTTATTTTCATGATGAATTACATGGCTCCAGAAAGCAGTTTAAAGGTGCTGTGGGCTCCTTTGAAGAAAAGTGTCATCTTGATATAAATCAGGAATATTATTTTAAAAATATTTGAATGGCCGTAAACTACCAGTATTGAGTAAAAACATGATCACTCTCTGGAGAGACCTTTGTTGTTTCTGTTTGCTTCAAATATATTTTAATAGCAAATCTACAGAGACAAATTAATTTTTAAAATTATACTAATTTGGAGGAACATGCCACCTTCCACATTGGTGGTTCCAGGTTACAAATTGGATACTTCAGCCTTTTGCAAATTAAACAAAACCAGTCTGGAAACTAAGAACCCCGTTACACTAAGTTTTACTGACTTAGAAATGTAAAATTGTCTGTAAAAGACCTCTAAGGTTGTCCAGTCCAACCATCCCCCAGCACTGCCAAGGCCACCACTGCCCCATGTCCCCAGATGCCACATCCACATGTCTTCAAAATCCCTCCGGGGTTGGTGACTCCCCCACTGCCCTGGGCAGCTGTGCCAGTGCCTGACCCCCATTTCAGTGAAGACATTTCTCCCCAGATCCAATTTAAACCTCCCCTGGCACAGCTGGAGGCCGTTCCCTCTCCTCCTGTCCCTTGTTCCCTGGGAGCAGAGCCCGACCCCCCCCGGCTCCCCCCTCCTGTCAGGGAGTTGCAGAGCCAGAAGGTCCCCCCTGAGCCTCCTTTTCTCCAGGCTGAGCCCCCCCAGTTCCCTCAGCCCCTC
>NW_016690426.1:267897-349381 GCF_001604755.1 Lepidothrix coronata
AGCCACAGCTTCTCTGGGCAACCTGTGCCAGGGCCTCACCACCCTCACAGGGAACAATTCCTTCCCAATACCCAGTCTCACCCTGCCCTTGGCAGTGGGAAGCCATTCCCTGTGTCCTGTCACTCCAGGCCCTTGTCCAAAGTCCCTCTCCTGCTCCCTGGAAGCCCCTTTAGGAAGCCTTCTCCCTGGAGCCTTCTCTTTTCCAGGTGAACCCCCCCAGCTCTCCCAGCCTGGCTCCAGGGCAGAGGGGCTCCAGCCCCTCTACTCTTCTTGGTGGTGCCTTCTGGACTCTCTCCAGCAGATCCACATCCTTCTTATGATGGGCTCCCCAGAGCTGGTTTCCTTCCTTGTTCCCGATTTTCTGGCTGAGCAGGTCAAGTCTGCCATTGCTGCTCTTCTCCCTGCCACGTTTAACATATGCTTCCTCCCACAGATGGTTTTCCTCAATGTTACTGTTTCTCAGCTCTGTTCTGAGCAAGCCTGGGTTACTCTGGGGCCCTCTCAAAGGTGCTAGTTGATGTTGTTATTGATACAATTCTGTGAGGAGCCAAGCCACAGATGCACACCTCGTTTTCCATGGATTTTGCTCGGTGACCCAGAGGCAGTTCCCCCGCACCACCAAGCCCGTGGCATTTAAAAATTGCCCACGTGGGGTCACTGCATCAGTTGTGTTGCCTTTAATTTAATTTTCACTGAGCTTTCCTCACTGGGTTCTGCAGGTTGAGCCTCAACCCAGCCCAGTGTGATGTCACTGTGATGACAAGTGCCTGTCTCCCTTTGTGTGCTTAAATAAATACTGATGGTATCTCTGTTGTGTGTTTTTTGTGTGTTTCAGGAAAAAAGTGCCAGTTCAAACGTAAGACTTAAATCTAATAAAGAGATCCCAGGATTAGTACATCAACCCAGAGCAAAGTAAGTTCAATTTTTGTTGTTTAAGTCATAATACAAATAAACAGAGGGTTAAGCAGTGTCTGTGAGATTCAAGATTGCTGCCTAGTGCAGACCAGCTGGTGGCTCCAGCAGCCCTAAAACCGTGCTCAATTTAAGTAGAGTAGATCAGGTCACTCGTGTCCCAAGACCAACAACACACTGGGCAGCATCTCTCCTTTGCACAGCAAAGGACCTAAAAAGAGGTGAGAGGCATCTTGTCATGGCTGGTAGGAAACCCATCCTGTGTCGTTTCTCAGCTTTCTATACAACTTACACATAACTAAAATCATATCTCCACTACTGTTCCTAAATACTATCAGTTAATTTCCCAGGGAGGTTTTTGCTCCTGGTGTACATTAGCAGCTGTATTGCCTGGGATTGGGAATGGTAAACTTCTTCCATTTAGAATGGTCACATTAAAATGAGGGGGGGTTGTAGCTGAGAGTTTTTCCACCCTTGGCTGGCAGTTCTGTGCCCATACCCTGGCTGAGGTCAGTCAGTGCCATGAAATATTTAACTCTTGTGACAGAGCTGGTTATTGATATTAGTAATTCATTTCTTATCTAAATCATCATTACGTTTAATCACTAATTGGCTTGGAAATAACAGATTACATGGAGCTGTATATGAGGTTCGTAACGAACAAGTGAAGAAGCTCTGCTGCTGGATTTTGAACACTATGGAAATGCTGTTCTTTATGCCCTGCCCTCAGGGCACTTATTAACTTTAACTTGCTGAATATCAAGTGCTTTGAACACGGTTTCAAGACTGGAAACTTTAGTAATTTCCTAATCAACTGACAGTATAATTCAGCCTCCTTTCAAAGGGAAAAAATAAGTGCTTTGGATGTAATTGCAAAGAAACTCACAGGAGGGAGGTGGAGGTAAAATCACACTTTAGCAAAGCTGTACTTAATTACTGTGGCTCTGCCCTTCCCAGCAGGGTCAGAGATGTATTTAAGATGCTCTAACATGAGGCTAATTAGTCTGGGGTAGAAAAGGGCTGTTCTTTTGGTGGGTAATCTCTTGGTACATCCAAGCCAGAGGAACTGCATGGGTTCAGGGTTTCCATTCTTTCGTCAAACCCATCATTTTAAAGGTTCCTGCAGAAATCAGAACTGACACTGAATCACCAAAAAGCCCATTTTTTTTCATTGCACTGGCAGAGGTAAATATTTTTATGCCAGTCCTGCCAAAATAAGTAAACTTCTGAGAGAGGTGCAGAATGTCACGGTAGGTTGTTGGGCAGAAGCTCCACTTTGTTTGCCCAAGGCTCTGCTGTTTGCCCAAGTTACCATTGCATTTCTGTTTGTAAAGTGGCTACATGTGTTTGAGTTGCTAAATGCCAGGTCAGCAAATAGCTGCTATCACGCACAATTATTTTTTTAAAGGTTTATCTTCTAAAAACCACGACGGTTCTGGCTGCTGGGAGGGGTGGCACTGGGGGGGAAAGGGCTACTCAGCTGACAGAGCAGAAATGAGTGGATAAATCACTTCCAGGGATCCAGGGGCAGCCACAGCTTCTCTGGGTAACCTGTGCCAGGGCCTCCCCACCCTCACAGGGAACAATTCCTTCCCAATATCCCATCTAACCCTGCCCTCTTGTCACTGCAAGACTGTTGTTCCTTGTCCTGTCACTACTGGCTTGCTAAGAATTCCCTCTCCATGTTCTATATTGATATTTTGAAAGGCTGCAATAAGGTCACCCCAGAGCCTTCTCTTCTCCACACTGAACACCCCCTCTCTCCAGAGCAGAGGTGCTCCAGCCCTCTGACTATTTCCATGGCGTGTTCTGGACCCTCTCTAACAAGTCCATGACTCGTTCTGGGGACCCCAGAGCTGGATGCAGGTGTTCCTAAATTCTATTGATTAAGTTCCCAGGGAAGTTTTTACTCACTCCTTCTTGGCAGAGCTTCTCTGAGTCCATTCATCACTCAGACAGTGCTGATACTGGGGATAAATATCTCCGCTTTTGGCAAAATGTGTTTCATCAGCCTGCCACGAAACATTTAAAAATGTGTTCTCATGCCTTCTGATGTGCTTCTTACATGGAGAATTAAATCCACAGTTCGATTTGGGGAAATCTTTTTTTTTTCTGTTCTGTTCTCCAAGAACTCAGCTTCGATTTGATGGTTTTCTGACTCTTCCAGTGTTCACTAATTCTGTCAGTTCCCTGCCCTGCAGTGGATTTTACAGTTATACACAGCTCCTCAATTGTCAGCATTGGAGTGTCTTTTGTCTCTAAATTGTGGGGCAGTTTTCCTGCCCAGACAAACTTGTGTGAAGATCACAGACTGTCAGGTCTTTAGGACTTCCTGTTGGAATTCTCATGTATATAGCAATGCAATCCTCCTTTTTTTTCCCCCCTGCCTTCCTTTAGTTTTCTTACAGTTTATGGCTGGGGTGAGTCACTCCAGTATCATCTCATTTTATTAGAAACAGGATTTATGGTGTTGCAAAGGCAAAACTGTTTCTCAAGCACTTACCTACCAAGAAAGGGCTGTACTGCCCTAAAATCCCTCTCCAAGACACCTGAACATGCAGGTGACAGGGTCAGCTGTCCCAAACAAGCATCTTTTGCCCATCTGAGGTGGAAGTGGGAACCTGAGGGACTGGCAGACAGCTGGGGACAAAAACTCCCACAACCACTGAAAGGTGAATTGTTCCTGCTCCTGAATCACCAGCTTTAGGTTTTAATGCCATTTCTGAAACCTTCACTTCTGAACTGAGCCTTCATTTATGTCCAACATAAGCAAATCATTGTATATGTTCATCCTGATAGCGAGGGCAGTCTGAATGCTGAGCTTTGTAGGGAAGTGCAGCCTGTTGTTGGGCACTTAGGGAGAGTATTAACTCATGACAGCTGAAAGGATCACTCTGAGGAAAAGGGTGGGAATGCAGCAAACCAAGCCAGCTTTTTGTGCTGGAGAAAATCTCCGAGAGCTGTGTGTCCTTCTGACCGTTTGGCATCGCTGTTAACACTGGCACCAGTCCTCATCCTTCCTTTTCTGCATCTTTTTTTGTTGCACACTGAGTCCCTGGCACATTTCCCCAGCCCCCCGTGGGCCCAGGTGCTCCTCCCTGCTGCGGGTCCAGAGGATGCTCCGGCCTCACCTTCCCGGAGGGATGTTATTCATGCAGGAAGGAGGTTCTCCCCATCCTCTTAACATACATAAAGCAGACCCACCCCAAACACTGTCTGCCAACATCCTCATCTTTGTCTCCTCGTCCTTTCCTTGACGTCCCACCTTCCTGGATTTTTAGCTTGCAAGTCCCCCCTTGGGGAAGGGCTTGTGATCTTGTGCCACCCTCAACAAAAAGGAGTATTTTCCAGCCCTCTTTGCTAATCCAAAATCATATCACTGAGACTCTTGGTGCTGCAGAATTAATTGAAGTGAAGGGTCTGGAGCACAAATCTGATGAGGAGCGGCTGAGGGAGCTGGGGGGGTCAGCCTGGAGAAAAGGAGGCTCGAGGGGACCTTCTCACTCTCTGCAACTCCCTGACAGGAGGTTGTAGGAGTTTTCAGTCTCTCCTCCCAGTAACAAGTGATAGAACAAGAGGAAATGGCCTGAAGTTGTGCCGGGGAGGTTTAGATTGGATATTAGGGACAATCTCTTCATGAAAAGGGTGATCAACCATTGGCACAGCTGCCCAGGTGGAGTCCCCGTCCCGGGGGATTTACAGGGTGTGTGGATGTGGCACCTGGGGACACGGGTTAGTGGTGGCCTTGGCAGTGCTGGGGGAATGGTCAGACTGGATGATCTCAGAGCGCTTTTCCAACCTAAATGATTCTGTGAATAACCTGTTGGGTGTGCTCAGGGAGCAGTAGGGACCACCCCTCTGGGAGGGAAGGTCCAGCCTGGGCTCGTAGGCATACCTGGGTGTTGGGTGCAGAGCCCACCTGTAGCAGGATGCCCAGATCCTCCAGTGCAAGACTTTAACCTCATTGGCATTTCATTTGGTGGTGGTGGAATTGGCAGCCTTGGAAAACCTGTTTTGACGCAGAGGGGGCTCCCACTGGCCCGGGCAGCCCACCTGGAACAGGGAATGGTCTCCTCCATTCATTTCCTCCATGGATGCTCCTGTGTCCTAGTTACCATCCCAAGCGTAGCACACACATACAGAACTAAATGCAGTGAGTTTTTTTGTGGGCAAACCAAAAATAGGAAAAAGAAAGAAGATTTTAAAAATTGACATTGTAGATGAAAGTGTAAAGTGATTTATTTTTCACAATGGTGAAAGCTGACAGCTGGGTCCCTCAGCAACCCTGGTCTGCAGCATCAGTGTTCTGTAATGGAAAAATTTGTGTTGTGCTGATACTGTTCCTTTGCCTTCCAGCATGCACATCTCTGAAAGCCAACAAGAATTCTTCAGAATGCTTGATGAAAAAATTGAAAAGGTAAGACCCAGGGATGTAAATGGACGTTCTCAGGGGAGGACACACAGGTTTCCCAGCTCCACGGGGAGGACAGCTGGACCTGCCTGCTGCAGCACTCCACATTCTCCATGGTTCGGAAGGGATCTGGCCCAAGATCCCCTTAACTGCTCCTCAGTTAGATAGATGAAGTGCAAAGAAGACCAGAAAAGTAGGGATTGCGGGCAGTACTGGAGAGAATCCTTTGTTTTGTGGAAACATCACCAGTCTAGGATGGATGGCGGGTTAACTCCAATGTCCAGGATATCATGGATAAAGGAGAAGAGCAAAGTGGGATTTTAGGTCATTACTAATTTGATCTTTCATCTAATCTCTGTGGGAGACAACTGGAATCTTGATGCTGGTAAAGCATTGGACTTGATCTTAGACAGCTTTTCCAGCTTAAATGATCCTAAATGATCCTACGAATAATTGTATCCCAGTACAGATGGGAAACTGAGGCTTGAGGAATTAAGTGGGCTCTGTGGATCAAGTCTAGATCTCAGTCTTTGCTTATACCTTGAGCTGAGGTTCGTGTACCAGTACACCCTTTACACTGCATAGTTTGGAGTCATTTGTCTTGTTTAATACTTTGTATTAAATATTTCCTTCCTCAATTGCAGTAAGCTAATTTGTACTGCCAATTTCCGACTGGACCTGAGGAAACATTCCTTTTCTGAGAGGGAGGTCAGACACTGGTTTAGGCTTCCCAGAGGGCTGGTTGTTGCTTCAGACCTGTCAGTGTTTCAGAGATATTTGGACAATGCCATTAACAATGATGTAACTTTTGGTCGGCCCTGAAGTGCTCAGTTGATTGGGCAGATGATCCTTGTAGGTCCCTTCCAAATGAAATACTGCTATTCTATTCTAATCTATTCTATTCTATTCTATTCTGTGTTGGGTTGCAGAGTAGAAGGGAAATTTTTCCTTGGATGGCTCTGAATTTCTGCCATTTTTGCCAGTACTCCTGGTGTTAGGAGTCAGAGTGCTACAAGGGGTGACAAATCTCTTATTTGTCCCAAGCAACAGATTTGTTACTCTAAAAAGAATATAAATTATGAAAGCAAAAAATGAGATAAAGGGAAAGAGTAGAAGTGAGGAGAAGTTTGTAGATTCCTGAGAAGAATATTTCTGTACCAGTATTTCACAGGGGTAAGATTTTATGTAACCAAAGTGCATTTAAAAGTAGAATTTTACATATCCACAATATAGCTACATCTCCTTTGAGTAAATGCATCACCCTATGAATATTCAGATGCCTTTCCTGGACATTGTCCCCTTCCATAATGTCAAATGCAAAATCTCCAGTGAAATGGATTTTCCAAAGGTCTGTGTTATCTGCAGTCCAGGCCAGCTGAGGCTGTGTTTGATGATGAGTTCTGGTTAGTTTTTTGTTTCAGGGCACTAATCCCATTCCTGCCACACTGAGTGCAGCTGCCCATGTCTCCTGGCTGGTTGGATCATGCTCTCAGATGTTACAGGTGATCTCCAGGGCATTTGTACAAATTTATCTTCTCCATCAGGAGTTTGTTTAGAGGGAATACACAGTTTATCTGTCAGAAGGAGAGAAAGGGCTCTCCTGCTTTTCAAGATGCTGACACTTGATGGGACTGGCAGGAATTAATGTGCAGCTGAACGTGGGATTTGTGTTCTCTGGGGACCTCCTGTGCCTGAGGAAATAGTCTTCCTAAGGGAGAGTTTGGGGTTTTTTAATTAATCTTTGCCCATAACACATTTTTTTCTAGGTATTGCCACAAATGCCAAAAAGACTGGAAAACATGAGGGGTTTTGTCTGATGCCTAAACAGCATTTTGAGGACACTGTCAAACAATTAAACGAGTTCTATCAGTGAGCAGCTCACCAGTTGCAGCTGAAATAGTTTGCAGAAGTGGGAGGTGTTGCCTGTGGCTGATGAGGTCCCAAAACATGTTGTAACGTTCCCGTGGTAACCGTGGCCATGAGCAGCATTGGGTTTGTGATGGAGACATGGAGTCTGTCACCAACTCTGGGCTGTGCCTACAGAAACTCCACAGGCAGGAGCAAAACATCCCTCAGCTTGTGTTGGAGTCTCAGGGGGTGTTGGGTCACTTATTACAAGTGAGTAACAACAACTCTTACGTGTGAGCTGCGCATTAGACAGGAAAATGAAACAGGTGTTTTGGACTCCTCACAGCCATTAAACGGACAGGAAGGTCAGCTAAAATAAAATTTCTGCAATCAAAGTGTGAAATGGAAAGAACACAGGCTGACATTTCATCAGCTGAAGCGTTTATGAATCCTGCAGATCCAAAAAAAGCCGTGATGAAACAGTCTGGAGAATCTCTCTGGCTGCCCCTACGAAGCTCAACTGCCTCCTGCAAATGCCACCCAAAGGTAAAAACCAGAATGTCAGCCCCAATGAGTGGAGCTCCTGTCTACCAAAATTCAGTGTCAAAACACTTGTGAGGCATTCAGAGGGAGACATCTGTTCCTGTCTCTGCGTGAGTCCCTGCCTGGAGAGCTGGAGCTGAACTTGCCTGTATGGAACTGCGTGTGATTGTGGTAATTCAATTCATAGGGTTTGTTGGAAGGAAGAAATACTGGAATGAAGGCTAAGGTAGCACTGCCTGAGAATGTGAAAGTCAGCCTTGCACATAGGGTTAGATGTTGGTACTGCTGGAGTCAACCCAGTCGTTTCAGAGACACCAGAATTTGAGCTTAAAATACTGAAAAAACTGATGAGAAGGTACAAAGTTTTGTGGGAGACTGGGAGTAGCTGGGTAGAGTTAAGCACAGGAAACAGTAGTGAGATGTCATATCATAGAACATCCTGGTCTGGAAGAGTCCCACAAGGACCATCAAGTCCAGCTCCTGGCCCTGCACAGGACTACCCCAGCAATCCCTCCCTGTGTCTGAGAGCATTGTCCAAACACTGTTTGTCATGGGCCTGGCTTTTGGAGACAAAAAGACACGTGTGCAGCAAGAGTTCAGGAGGAAAATGGAGCAGAGACAGGCACTGGGAAGGAGGCAGCTCACCTGGTGTCAGTGTGATCATCATTATTGAAAATTAGGCCTGCCTGAAATCACAGAAATATATTCCAGTGGAGGATGAGCAAGAGGTAATAGCAATTAAGCTTGAGGAGAGTGTTCCCCCAGAGTAAATTAGAAAGATGTGGGTCAGGAGTACAAGTGATTTGCTTGACCTGAGAGATGGAGGCAGAAATACAGCTTTGGAAACCTGAGAAGGAAGCAGAGAGTGATTAAACATTCCTTCTGAAGCAGACCTGGCAGCTGCTGGATAAATCTGAGATCTGCTGTGCCCAGCAGAGGAGAAAGGGGCTCCACTGGCTGCAGCCAGGGCTGGGGCAGTCACTGCCCTCTCACAGGGGAATAAATCTGGTTTTGAAATACCAGCTCTGATTAGGAAGATAGAAACATGTCCTGGTAGGAGGCCATTTGTATTGATATTCAGGCAAATAAATTGATTACCTGGGTTCTCTCTTATCTAATAGTGCAAGGACTAATTTAGTCCAGTGTTGCATTTGCCTTCAAAAAGAGTCACTGTGAAGCACACAATGAAGAGCTAACACCTTTCTCCTAAAGTTTCTCCAGTCTTCAGGGTGTTTTTTCTTTCTACAAGAATTTGTTTGGACGCTGATTCCACAGGACCCCATGCAAGTTCCGTGTCACCCTTCAAGAAGAAATCCCAGCACAGGAAGGACATGGAGCTGTTGGAGAAAGTCCAAAGGAGGCACCAAGATGAGAAGAGAGATGGAGAAGCTCTGCTGGGAGGAAAGGCTGAGAGAGTTGGGATTGTTCAGCCTGAAGAAGAGAAGGCTCTGGGAAGACCTTATTGTGGCCTTTCAGTACCTAGGAGGCTCCAGGAGAGCTGGAGGGGGACTGGGGACAAGGGCCTGGAGTGAAAGGACAAGGGGGAATGGCTTCCCACTGCCAGAGGACGGGTTTGGGTTGGGCATTAGGAGGAAATTCCTCCCTGTGAGGGTGGGGAGGCCCTGGCACAGGTTGCCCAGAGAAGCTGTGGCTGCCCCTGGATCCCTGGAAGTGTCCAAGGCCAGGTTGGACGGGGCTTGGAGCACCCTGGGCTGGTGGAAGGTGTCCCTGCCCATGGCAGGGGGTGGAATGAGATGAGCTTTAAGGTCCCTTCTGAACCAAACCAGCCTGGGATTAAGAAATAATCACAATGCAAACATGCTCATGGACAAAAATGAGATTAAAAAATGTCATAGCAAGTGAAGATGTCCCAGTAACAGCTCTGGTGTGGTCGGTGGGTACCCCGAGTGTGGGGAATTGGTGCCACCACCACAGGGGTTGTCACTTTGGGTCAAGAGATCACTTGGTCTTGGGCACCGGTGCCAGTGTGGGGGTGGGTTTGCAGGGATTTCTCTGCCAGTCCACTCACCTGGTCACCGGGAGCCGGGTCCGGGAGTACCCAGGCCAGGGCAGAGGTGCCTGGCATCAACTCGCTGCATCCCCTCGTTAGTAAAGCTGGGCATGGAGCGCGGCGGCGACACAATGCAGCTCGTTGTATGGTATTTAAAGAGGAAGGGGGGTTGCTAACGAAACGTATGCAAGGGCAGAATGATTAGGCAGAAACTCATTAGCAAAGTGGATTGCTCTTAATGACTCCATTGATTTTTCCCTAACAAAATGAGAAACGGACAAAAATTAGCACAGTATACAATGATTTAGTGCCGCCTCCCGGCATTTTCTTCCCATCCTTTCTGCGCGGGCTGTAAACAAAACCAGATTGATGAAAAGGGTTCCCAGCGCAGAGCCGGGCTCGCCATTCCCAGCGCCGCCTCCTCCGTGAAAGGGGCCACTGTGTCCCCCCGGCTCTTTCAGCCCGGCAGAAGAAAGGGCTGCTTGGTGCAGCTCGTTCCCCTCTCCCGGCCCGGCCGCCCTGCTCTCCCTCCCTCTCCGGGCCGTGGCTGGGATGCCGGTGCCAAGCTGCGGAAGCGCATCCCCGGCACAAGGGGCCATTCAGCCGGGCGGGCTGTGCCTCGCCCTGGCACCCAAAGGGGGAAAAAAGCCCTTTTCCTGTGATTTCTCCTCTTTTTATTCCCCAAAAGGATCTCATCAGCCGTGGTGCACCCCCGGTGGGTGATTTCTAGAGGGGGATGAGCCCTTCTGGTTTGGGTACAGGCAGGAAAGGAGGCATTCAAGGTGTTTGGAGATGTTTCTGTGGACACCTACAAAAGCTGAAGGTTGGATTTGGAACTGCGGGGGAGGAAGATGGGATTCCTCAGGAATTAGCTGGACTTGGAGGTGTGTGTTACCATTATCATTGCAACTCATTTAATGTCCTGTGCTATTAAGGGCTATTAAAGGAAGGCCCATAAAGTCCTCTTGGTAGCCACCTGCTCTGTTCCAGTGGCTCCTCTGGACGCAGGAGCCTGCTTCCCTGGACAGGATTTGACTGGCAATCATGGAATCATAGGCTCATAGAGTGGTTTGGGTTGGAAAGGGACCTTAAAGATCATCTTACTCCACCCCCTGCCCAACAAGGGCAGGGTCATCTCCCACTACACCAGGTTGCTCAGAGCCACATCCAACCTGGCCTTGGACACTTCAGGGGTGGGGCAGCCACAGCTTCTCTGAGCAACCTGTGCCAGGGCCTCACCACCTTCACAGGGAGGAATTTCTTCCTAATACCCAATCCAAACCTGTCCTTTGTCAGTGGGAAGCCATTCCCCCTTGTCTTATCACTCTTGTAGCCCCCTGAGGTACTGAAAGGCCACAATAAGGTCACACTGGAGCGTTCTCTTCTCCTGCAGACTTCTTTTCCAGACACAGTGGTGGTCTGTTCGAGGGAAGTTGTTACCTCCTCTGGTTCCTTTGCTTCCTGTCACACATCTGCTCCTGGAAAAAAAAAACCATCATCCTTTCAGTCTAAACTTAGATACCACTGGAGCTCCTCTGCTCACATTGCCAGCTCGTTATCTGGCTGCTGCTTCACTGGTTGATGTTTCATAGAGTCAAAGAGTGGTTTGGGCTGGAAGTGACCTCTGAAGGGCATTGCTGTTGAAGTAGGTCCTTGGCATCCCTTTGGGGATTGGCACACTCGGTAGCCATAGAGCAACCCCAGAAGCAGAAGGAAATGGCAGGAGGAACAGGAGGGAAACAGGGAATGCAGGATGGCTTTCTCCCAGGATTTGGGTCTGTTTGAGGCTGTGATAGCAGTGATGGCCACTGGTGGGAGCGTGGTGGGGAATGATGGGCTCCCTCGTGAGCAGGAGGCGGAGGAACCAGGTAAATGGACCTCCTGCAGGTGCCCTGAGCCTCAGCCATCCCTCACTGCTGGTGCATTTCACAGCTCTGAAGCATTTTGGACAAAGCTTTTATCACCACCAGCTTAGTCTCCTGGTTTTGTCCAGATGTGGTCCCTGGACTGGAGAAAAGTGGTGGATTTGGGTTTCACTGCAAAGTATTTCAGCATTCCTTCTTTTTGAGCTTTTAGTTTAAAAAATGTATTTTATTTCCTTTCTTTCTGGATCAGTGACTGCTGAATTGGAATTTGAGCTGATTAGTCTCTTGAGGTTTATTTTAACTTACTAAGAAAACCCTTTTGCTAACAGTGCTGGGCCCCTGGGGAGCTGTTAGAGTGCACACATTCCTGGGTGTGGACTCTCCAGCAAAGCCAGCTCTGCAGTCCCACCACTGGCACCGGGATTGTAACTGCAGAGGCATTTTGGAGCCTTTGTTCCTGATGTGCACCCCTGCTGTGTGTCCCAAATAAACTGATCGCTGCATCAAGAAACATCTCTTCCCCTTTTTTTTCACTTTTATCTCTCCTCCCTTCCCTTTCCTGACAGGACAGTGATTGGTTTTGATCTGGGAGGCAGCTGGGTACCCCTGTTTTACCACTGCTGTGTTGGTGTCTTCTGCTTACAGGGTGATGTTGACTTTTTATGCTCTGTTGGAGGTTAGACAGTCTCATATTTCTCCTCTTCTTTTTCTTCTTCTTCCATGACAGCCCTTTGCTCAGCTGCTGGGATTTTCCACGTGAGCACTTGGTGATACATCCAGCACATGGGAAAAATGGGAAATAGCCCAGAGATTTTGGGCACTGCATTTGAGGGACTTGTTTGGCACAGGATATCTCAGGTGGTTTGTGTCAAAAAGCTGGTTTTGTGCAGGGAAACAAGGATAGTGAGACCTGTCAGGTCTTTTTTTGCTGCTTTGAACAAAACAGGTAGTGAGGGACAGGACATACCTTCTCCAGAACAACATCCCAAGGGGAATACCTAGAGAGATGCTGCTGCCAGTCTTGTTGTTGGGCTGGAATGGAAGGCTTAACATGACTGGTCTGATAAGAAATCCGTGTTTTGTGAAGCTTAGCCCATATCCCCCACTGTGCAAGCATAATTTCAATACAAATAGTATCTTCTGCTCTTCGGTTAAACTCTTGCTGGGGTTATCACAGGAGGTGTTCTTGTTCACAGCAGCTGCCTTGTGTTGCTCATGGGATTATGTGCTTCCTTGCTTTTGCCTCGGAGATTATCTCTTCCCAACAAATGCGCAGGGTTGTGCCCGTCAAGGTGAATCATCTTGGCATAAAATAGGTTTGTAAATCAGTCTGTTGGACTCCCCCTGGAATTCAGTGTAGGGGATGACGTTTAGGAGATTATTAGTGAGAGAAAGGGAAGGGTCTCCTGTCCTGGTTTCGTGGCTGGAGGAGTTGTGCAAGCTCCATTCCCTGTGCTGGAGGCTTCTCCCCAGCCCTGAGCCCCGCCACGTTTAGAGACCTGATGTGCTTTCCTAGCGAGCGCTCCCTCAGCTCATTCCTGTCTGCAGTAGCCATGTACAAACTGTCTGGCTTTTGTCCCTGCAGGGTCGTGACTATTGTTCAGAAGAGGAGGATGTCACATAGTGCCAACTCTGCCGCTTGCCCCAGGAGTAACTACTGTGTAAATAGATTACAACCCAGCCGAGACCTTCCGGGAGTCTTCTAGAGCGAACAGCACTACATAACAGAAGAAGATCATTTCCACATTATATACTCCATTCAGTTACAGTGTTTCCTAATGAACAGATGAGGAATATTGCTAAGAACTCGTAAGGAACTGTTTTTGTTGCTGCTAGTTAAAACTTGTTGCAACTTCTCACTTTTTTCTGTGTCCAGATACGCAGCAAATCCTTAAAAGTTAATCCAAAAGACGTTGTTGATTTTACTGAGGCCTCTGGCCTGTTTTCTATCAGATGAGGTAGTGTTATACAAAGCTTCCATAAGTGAACATTCAAGCATCTAAGAAACACCCTTAAGCTGTCTGTCAGTCCGCGTCCGGGCCGGAGTGCTTATTAATGCTGGTGATTCCAAGCTTTGGAGATGGGATGTCTTTGCCATGGCAGGCCTTGTTTCTCTGCTGAGAAGAAGCTGAGAAATTATTATCCATTAAAAGCATGTTATCACTGAAATACTGGAAGTGATGCAGGAGCAGAAATTTGTATTCTAAGAGGAAAAAGAGTTTCATTTAATAGGTATCTTAATCAAGGACTAAGCTTGCAGTATTGGCTTTGCTGAGCACGAATGGGAGTGTGATCACAATCATTTTGAATCTCTTTTTTTCTAAGAAAATAAACATTTTACTGTTTTTATGTATTCTTGTCTTTTACCATTCCTACAACACAATGTTTTCAGAGTCTGGGGACAAGGAACACAAAACCAACCCTCCGCCTTGATGAGTCCTGTGGATCTAATCTCTTAAAGCAGCTCTGTGCCAACTGGGGGGATCTGTTGTGTGTCCTGTAGAGTTTATTTTTCCATATTAAATGGAGAGGATATTACCTTCTCAAAAGCAGATGTAATATTTTTAACAAATGCTGTCATGAGTTAAAAAAAAAATTAAGGAAAAAAATACAGCTTTTGTATTTATTATTTCAAAGGAGATTGTTACCTGTGCTGGTATTTCTTCCTGCTTCGATGCTGTATGAGGGCAAGGTTTGCACTGCAATTTTGTCAGGACATAAGTTTCTGTACCGTGTTGATTTTGTTGCTCTGATGTGTGTGATGGGTGTGGAATAGATCATGGGATTGCTTTAACAGCATCTGTTATGATGTGGCTTCAGGGGGACATGGAGCCCGAAGTTTATTGTTGGTCATTTTTCACTGAACCTTCTGAAAAATCAGATTCCTTTGAAGGGTTCTAAGTCTCTCAAAGGTCACCTGTGTCTTCGGAAAATCTCTAAATTTTTGGCTAATTTCTTGACTAAAGAGGTTTCCTCCAATGTTTGCTCTGAGTGGGGTTGGACAGTCCATGACAGAGGATTTCCTTCCCTCTCACTGCTGTGCCATACCTAGAATATGTCCAGAAAAACCCCAGCTTCCTCATGCTCCCATCCCTGCACTGGGTTTGCCCTTGGCTTTCAGGCAGTGGGGTGGGGAAGACCCACCAGGGAGAGAGACCTGTGAGTTACTCCTACTTGTGCAGCGCTGGATGCGAGCACTTCCAGCACGAGCAGCTTTCCAAGCAGCTGCAGATCAGTCTATTTGCTTGAGGCAGAAGCTGTTCCCGAGCTCTGCAGGCTCCTCAGTCCCCTGGGCTCCCATCAGCCTCAGTCTGAGCCCCGTGGTTGCTGTATTCCAGGACTGAGACAACTCAAGTGCTTCCGAGCTTAAACAGCTTTCCCTGTGACAGCTCAGTGTCAGGGTCCTCCCTGGCGTGTTCAGCTTTATCCCGATGGTCAGAAATTTCCAGCCAATTTTGATTTTCCTGGATCCTCATTGTATTTTAGCAGCTGCTTTGGCCACACAGCTCTTCCCAAGTGTCCTGCCCTCACTGGAGGTGAGGTTTCACTGCCTTCCTCCCATCCCATCCTCCTTGCTGGAGCTGTTGGCATCTCTCAGTGCCACGGAGCCGTTTGATCCGTGATGAATTCTTCAAGGTGATAACTCCATCCTCTTGGATATGATTTTTTTTCCATAATTTATGCCAGCTCTCGAGCAGGTAGCCACGCTGAGGGGAGTCAAGAGACTGCACATTTCAATTATTTAAAAGACTTTAATTAATAAAGAGTCCTGGGGCTTGATCCCGCAAACCCTTCTCTCCAAAGTGCTTTATTAAGCTTTTGTGAGTGGTACAGGAATGATGGGATTGGGTCTGTTCTTCTGAAACATATTTCATTGTCCAGATGCTGAACATATCATGTATAAATTTCCCCTCACAAACCCTGTGTTAGACACAGTGGGGTCTTTCTTTCAGCCACCTCTTAGTTTTAATAATTCTTTTATTTCATATTTTTCTTGCCAATGATGATGGCACCGAAGGCCTGGGTTTTGGTGGAAGCTTTATGAGGGAGGACAAACAATTCCCATCTTACCTGTGCTCTTATTCTGAGCAGCAGCAAGTGCTTTAGTCTTCTCTCTGAATTACAACCTCACTGATGGACCTTTAGGTGACAGTATTTGTGACTGTCCTGCTGCTGGCTGGGGAGGCACGAGGGAGGGCAGGAGGTCTGGAGGGCATCAGTGGTTGTCTGTGGAGTTGACATGCTCCAGTACTGCTCCAGGAGTGTTCCAGGACTGCCCCAGGACTGCCCCAGGACTGCTCCAGGACTGCCCCAGGCTGCTGCTGGGATTGGCGTGAGGGAGACAGCCTTCAGTTTGCTCTGACCTTCTGCAAGAAATGCTCTCAGGCACATGGGGTGTCCTGTGCAGGGACAGGAGTTGGACTGGGTGATCCTCGTGTGTCCCTTCCAGCTGAGGATGTTCTGTGATTCTGTGAGACATGAACAGAACTTAGGGTTTGGGGAGGGAGGCAGGTGTTGCCTGTTCATGCCAAATCAGCAAATCCTTGGCCACGACAGGTCTTGCTGCCATCACCCTGTACCAGGCAGGTCCCAGGAGCTTCTTGATGGTTTTCAGCCAACTGAACGACTTGGTCAGGCAGGAGAATTACTCTTATACAGTTTTGGATACGGAGAAGCAGAGATCAGATCCCACAAGGAGCCCCATGATAGTGCTCAAATGAATGTCACTTTTGAACCTGCTTTAATTCTCCCACCTTTGCAAAATCCTGGCAAATTTTGTTAGAAGTCTAAATATGTACAATGGCTGAGGATCTCTAATAATATAAGTAGTTTACTGGGGCTTAAAATGCACCTCTCCTTGCAGCCCTGCCTCCACATTGCTTTAGTCTGCTCAAATATATTCAGCAGGGTGGGAAAGAGGAGGGTGGGAAGAGAAGGAAAACTGCTTATATCTGATATGATGTGCTTAGTTTAAATGGGATTTCAAGGTTTCCTTTAAAAGAAATATCAAGTGATTTAGGGCCCAAACTTCACTTTAGGAGGCTGACTCACTGTTTAAGCTCCAAGCCGGATTCTGGGATCTTGGAGGAAATTGTGGTTGAAGGGGTTTTGCAATCAACCTTCCTCCCTTGCTGTGCTTTTTTCTTTGTGCAAAGCCCTTAGAGCAGTGTTGGATTTTCCCCTCAGAGCCTGCCCCGTGCGTTAGGAGAGGAACTGGGGAGCTGGAAGAGTTGCCCAAGCGGCTGTGACCATCCCCAGATCCAGCCCTGTGCCATGTTTTATCCATGAGCTCTGACCTAAAACGATGATGCCTTTATTTGTTTTATTTATTGTGAGTTCCACTTCACCCGTGCCCTGTCCCAAACTCTTCCACCCCCAATTAACATTAATTTCTTCCTTTGCTTTCAGTCAGAAGTTTGGGTTTTTT
This sequence comes from Lepidothrix coronata, assembly GCF_001604755.1. Taxonomy (NCBI): domain Eukaryota; kingdom Metazoa; phylum Chordata; class Aves; order Passeriformes; family Pipridae; genus Lepidothrix; species Lepidothrix coronata. Next base: position 284,916 of record NW_016690426.1, read on the forward strand.
GAATTAAGTCTCGCTGCCAGAAGACCCAGCTCTGTCCTCCCCCGCCACAGAGCCCGGGGTTGACTTACTGCTGCTTTCCATCCCTGTGTGCACAGCAGGAGTAGCGATGTTTTCAGACAGGTGAGATCCTCACCCCGGGAACAGCCTCATCCCACCGTCCCCGCGTCCCTCCTCTGACCTCTGCAGCTGGAGTTGTGCTCGGTGCTGCCACGGGACACGGTGGCCGCGTCTGGAATAGAAAGGAGCCAGGGATCAGCAGCATTCCATGGATTTTTTGCAGTGTGCCTTTTTGTTGCTGTAAAGAACATCCAGGACTGGCCATAAGAGTGGCCACGGAGCACAGCAAGTATTTTAAAATCTGAATGATGACACAAGAGCAAAGGGGCTGATGAAGCACCAGGAGACGTGTTGGAACTCTGGAGACATCGCCGGCACCGTATGAGAACTGGGCTGAAGAGAAATACTCGGTTGTCAGCTGTTTCAGTTTTATCAGGTCTGTAAAACAATAGTTTCCTGTCACTCCCACTTTGGAATTAGCAGTCACTCAACTCCAGATTGGCTTGGCTGACCCGTCAGACCTTCAGGACAGGAGAGGCTTCCAGCTGGGTATGTGTGTGTCTACCAAGGAATGAACTTAATGTGAACTTTTAACAAGATTTCCAATTGCTGTTGGCACTGCTGTCCCAACAACAGCCTTGATCAACGCTGCTGCTTCACAGGTGACAGTCCCTGACACCATGAGGTGTCCACAGGGGTGGGACACTGGCACAGGTTGCCCAGAGAAGCTGTGGCTGCCCCTGGATCCCTGGAAGTGTCCAAGGCCAGGTTGGACTGGGCTTGGAGCAACCTGGGCTAGTGGAAGGTGTCCCTGCCCATGGCAGGGGGTGGAACTGGATGGGCTTTAAGGTCCCTTCCAACCCAAACCATTCTGGGTTTCTATGACTGTGAAACGAGTGCCCCAGCTCAGGTGCTGTGTGGGGTGTTGGGGTGTCTGAGCAATAAGTATCTCGTGTGCCAAAGCTTTTACCTGTCAGAGACAGCCCAGGGGGAGATAACCCCACTTGCACCCCAGGATAATCAAAAGCTTTGTCTGCAGCCACGTGCAGTGTGTGGTACTGACAATGTTTATGGTGTTCACTGAGAAAGCACAAATTTATGGAACTTCCTACCAACGTGGTTTTATGGAGGATGCTTTTGGGAGAGTTGAACATCAGAAGACCCTGCTCTGGGTCCTGGTACTGCTGGGAAACTCTGCTTTTTCATGCTGAAATGTTTCTCTATGGAGTTTAATTCTGTAGGTGTTTGGGGAAGAGGAGAAAAGGAATGCAGGGATGGTTTTGGAGGGGCACATCATTTGCTTTACTGTTGGGAAGGAAGCCTTCAAGTCCAACATCCAGAAAATTGGGTAAGCGCCAAATGAAAATTCCTATTATTGTTACTGTGCTTTTGGGGCAAAGGGGAAGAAGCCCCAGGTCAGGGGAACTGCAAGATGGGAACATTGGTAGAATTCAAAAACCTTCATGTCTTTGCTTTTTAAGAAAAAAAATATTTTTTTCTTTTAATTTAGCTGCACATCTCTACCCACGACATCCAGGTAAACGCTCACTTTGAGCTTGAAGGTGGCAGAGCCATCATCATCATCCTCTTCATCATGCTCATCATCTTCTGCTGCTTCTTCATCATCATAAACATGTGTGGGACTGTGAACCTCCTTCATAAAAGCCAGCTGTAAGAGCAGCCTCATGGACACCTATTCCCTGCACCCACGGCAGCAAAAGGAGAAGCCTGTGATTCCTTCCCTCTCGGAATGACTCCCTCCCCACTGCTCTGCCATCCTGGGTGCTTTCTATTTCAGTCAGGAGACCTGAGCTTTTATTCCCAGCTTTGTTACCAGCAGCAGCCTCACCCTAAGGCTCTGTCAGCAGGAGGTGTTGCCTCGGATGGGTGTGTGATGCTGGGCTGGATCGGGCACCGCCCGCCCGGAGCTGGAGCAACCACCCTCCATCCTTGCAGAACTTCCCCCCTCAAACCTTCCAGGGGTGAGTTGAAGAGAAGATTTGCTCCCCCTGCATATATTTAATTTTTTTTTAATACACATATTAAGAAAAAAGTCACATTTTGAGACAAAAAGTTCTCGAGAGCAATTGCTGCAAGAAACTAGAAAGCTCCGTGTGGGAACCGAGCGATATTCCTGGGGGTTTGGCATTCTGCTTTTGTGTCTATTAATAATCCCCCAGAGTGAGTCAGATGGAGCTGCATTTATTCACTGAGTCGGAGAGAGCTGCTACCCAAAATAGCAGCTCTGTAATTTTTTATGATGCTGTAATGCCAGCACGGTGAAGACTGACATCATTGCAGGGCGATGCTCAGGGCCTGGCAATCAGCTCACCCATGGCAGGCCCAAAAATAAACGTGGGAAGCCACGTGCTCAGTTACATAAAGCAGCTGTGAGAGCCGGCACGTGGTGGAAATGCCCTCACCTGCACAGCTTTTCCCTGGATTTTTCTGCCTTGTGCCTTTTTAAAGCCACCTTTGCTGATTTTCTTCACGTGTGAGGAGCACTGGGCCCGAGCAGGGGTGGGGAAGCAGCTTTTGCTGCAGAGGGGAGGATAAAACCACGTCTCTAACAATCAACTACCTGCCTGCCACGAGAAGAGGTCTGTGGGGAAAGCCTAAAATGCATCAAATTCAGCAGGGCCAGCTCAGAATTCCTCTCATCCACGCTCTTGCTCTGTGTCCCAGCTCAAACCTCCAAGCATCCCCCGGGTCAAGCCCTGTGCCCAAAACCCAGCGACTTCTTCCCATCTCAGTGTCGCTGGCAAAGGGGGTGAGGGCAGGGAAACACTGGGGTAGGGTTTGGGTGGTTTTTTAAGGATGAAGCTGTTTTTCTGGGTGTTTTCTCATTCTCTGCCCTGCACTGCTGCCACCAGGTCTGTCCGGGTGTGGCAGCCGGTGGAGCACCCGAACCATCCCGAGGTGGTCCCGCTGCTCCCCAGAAAACACTTGTGGGTACCAGGGAGCACCACACAGGCTTTTTTGGCACAATTTTGGCCTGAATGCCTCTGCAGTGGGCCAGCCCTGGTGCTGTGACATCACACTGTGCTCTCCACAAAGGGTTAATAAAGATGAATTTGCCCATGCTGGAGCTTCACAGCTGGGGTGAACTTTCCCAGGCAAACGTGTTTTATAGGCCCCATTCCAGCTGGAAACATTTATTAACATTACCTTTTTATGTAGCACTTTGGAAGAAAATGGGACTCCTGCCACCAGCAGCTTTGGGCTGACCTGAAGGATGGGATGAGCAGCAGCTGAGGCTGAATTTCAGTCAGAGCCACTGAAGTCCTTCAGGTGACCTGACTAGGAAGTGGAAATGTGGTAATTGAGTAACAGGCCATCGATAGAATTATTGGAATAAATTACTAAATATAATTTTAATAGGAGGGGTGATGACCTGATGCCACCATGCCTCCCTTACCCCCCAGGCATTCATGAGAGTGTTCCAGGGGAGAATCAGGAATCTTTTCAGGCCCAGAAATAAATACCCAAATAGTCCTGATTTCTTGTTATAAAAGAAATACAGAGAGGGACAGACACATCCTAGATGTTAATCTTGTGTTATATTTTTGCCTTTTCAGAGGCCACCTGCAGTGGGAGGGTGACTCCCCCTTGTTTCAAACAGCACCTTGGGATCATGGCTGGCAAGGTGGCAGAGATGGACATGGAGAGATAAAAGCAGCAAGGCTGGCAATGATTTTACTTAATATCATCAACGCTGCTCAGCAATAACCAGTTCTTGAATTTAGGGCTCCTGCATCTTAATCCTGATTTTCTTAATCTTAATTTAATTATCCTAATTAATTTTCTTAATCCTAACTTCCACGGAGGAAGAGCTCATAGGAGCAGAGGTGTTGGAGGACAGCCGATAACAGAGCAAGGACGATGGAGTAGCTTCTGCCAAGACTTACCTGGGTTTTTTTTCAATTCTAATGAAAACAGGAGCAGTAAAATGAACTTTTTGTGGATGTGTATTCTGGATTGAAAAAATAAAATAATAATGCCCAAGTCACAGAGATGTTGAAACAGTACAATTAGCTCAGGTTGCCGAGAGCTTTTCCTGTCTACTTTCAATTTTAGGCTGAAAAGGTAACAGAGAATAACTAACTCTGGATTTGGGCAACCTCCCAGAGAAAAACTGGAGGCTTCTCCAGGGTGGCAGCCACAGGACCTGCTCCGTGCCCTCATCAAGGCTGCCAGTGAAGCCGTGGGAGTTCCCGTGTGACTCCCAAAAGAACCCCAGCAAGTCAGAAAGGAGCACCAGTTCAGCACAGCTTGACCAGAATATTTACATTTTATTAAATCTTTACAATCAGCAGTTATAATCAAGTACACAATTATGTACACGGGTTATATACATTTTAGCCCAGACTTTTACATCACAGTACATAGTTGCCCTTAGAAATATTGTATACACATATCACCAGAGAGTAAAACCCAACAATAGTGTTACAGCACCTGTTATTAGACATCTTTCATAAGAAAATATACGGCTGTAAATTGGGCTGGCTAAAAAAACGAAACTGAAATCTTATAAAATCTGAACATACAATATTTCATTCACAGAATGGTTTGTTTTCTATGTTCTGACTGATGCCTGTTGCATAAGATGTCCTGTTTTCAACCTCTCAACACGCCCTTACTGGTGCCTGTTCAGGTACACTGGCAGGAGGAGGAGAACCAAAGCTGGGCTCATTCTGAAACTTCATCAAGAAACAATAAATGTAAACAATTAAGATTCCTTTAAGATCAAATAAGAAATTAATTGGCTGATCTGAATTACATGGCATGGAATAAGTGCTAGTTCCAGCTGTGATTCCTGAATTCTTCAGTGTTCAATCCCATACAAATAAATGTACAATGCTATACACAAGGAAGGGCAGTTACTGATTAATGTACGAGCAACATTCCTTACGAAGGGAGCAGCCTTCCAAGAATTTGGGAAGAACACTCGCTCCTTTCTCCAAAAGGGTTTGGGTTTTTTTTGATAAATACATTCTTTTTGCTTTTTAAGATGACAGCAACAGAAAACTGACTTATTTCCAGGCTGATATGAACAGGTTAAACTAAAGCCTATGTCCTCGTAAGGAAATACAAAGTGAAAATAACCTGAATAAAACTCTTCCCCAATTTAATCCTCTTTCCCAAAAGGTCAACCTTCCCTGATTCAGTTCTGTAAACAAAGCTATGGCTCTCATGATGGTTTCAAAGGGAAAGCAGAACTAACTGAAACAAGAAAAACACCAACCCAAAAGGAAGGAGGCAACAGTTATCTGAGGTAGGCCACCACCAAAACGCTGCGTCAAATCCACCCGGAGTTCTGGGATCACTGGAAATCCCTTACAAGGTAACATCTGCTGCTTTAGCAATAGGTGCAGAGAAAGCAGTTAAATAAAAAGGAGCTGGTGATGGCAAAGGAAGTTAATGTTTTCATAAAATTTGACATCTACACCTAAATCTGCAAGTAAAAAAAGAAAAGCTTGAGCTGCTGTATTGACACAGTAACGACCAGAGGCCTCTGAGATATAAAAATAACTATTGTCACCAAAAGAGCTACAAGAATGAAGATGATGTCCATGTCAAAGAGCATGGGAACAGAAATGCTCCTTTGTGGCACTGAGCACTGACAGATCAAAGGAATTATCCGAGGGAAAACGTTTGATCTGCACCCTGATGGGTTTGGTCCTGGTCAGGTCCCTTCAAGCCCGGGCACTTCCAGGGCTCCAGGGAACCAAGGACACTTACAAGGCTCCCATGGTCAAATGCTTCACATGAAGAAACTCGTGTAACTAAAAGCATAAATAAAAACATTCCCAACTGAAAACCCCAGCTGCTTTAAGCCCTGCTCTCCAGTCCAAACCTCCAGTTATTTGTGCAAAGGAATTAGAACTACATTTAAAATTTCAAAGGACACTTTTTCACTCATCTTCCTCAGCTCCCTCCTACCCTAGAGACGTGAAGTTATGGATGATCCCTGGATGGACTGCCATGCTCTCAGAAGGTGCCTGTGCATTGTGAGACTCTTGAAAGCAAGTGTGGCTTGGATACATGGATACAACATTGCCTGGGATTGCTCTGCTCACTGTACAGGAGTATAAATACATACAGTATGGCTGTGCTAATTAACAGTTGCATATTCAGCACATATAATTTCACCAGCTAAATCAAAGGTGCACTTCAGAGTGGGGCTTTCTTTTTTGTTTATTCCATCGTAACCACAAATGTAACCCTTCATTTTTAGCCTGGTGCAGCATATAGGCAGTGTTCATTTAATCTTTAATATAAAACAATTCCTTAAACCACAATTCACTAAAAGCAGTTTATATAAATCAAGTTAATTCGTTTTTGGCAGTTTCTTTGGACACAGTCAAAATGTCTCTGCGTTGTTTAAACTTCCCCATTTTTATTTAAATAGTTTTTCACAATGGGGATAACAAATTAGGACTCACACTTACCTGTAACAAACTCCAGAGCCCAGAGTAACATCCCTGGGCTCTGAACTATCGACCCAACAGCCCAAACTGTTGCACTTCCCTACTGGCATTGGCCTCCCTGCCTTAAATATCACACATACAGAAGTTGCATATAAAAAGAACGACAACAAAGTCAAGCTGTTAGAAGTCAAACTTGTAGAAAAAGGAAGGATTTGTTACAGCTGATGAGGCTCTGTGTCCTCTCCATCTCAATTCCGTATCTCAGGGCAGACTGGAGTCTTTCAACCCGGGAGGCCAAAGGAAATACCTGGGACTCAACACCTGCCTTGTGCACTTTACCTGAGCCTCGAGCATGACCTTCCCTCACCTTTTCCTGGTGGGCCCCACGGCTGGCTCAGTGTCCCTGGTGGAACCTGCTCACACAGTGCCTTTGGTTTGGATGGAGCAGGAGGGAAAACTCCCACGGCATCGTGGAATGGGGTGATGAGCAACACTGCTGGGTCTGATATGTCAGGACAAAACCAAACTGCTCCCAGCTGTGCCTTAAAGACACGACAACTGGGAACAATTTCCCCTGCTGCTGTTGCCCAGGATTCCAGCTGGGGAGGGGTCCAGCAGGACACCGGGGGAGCTCCCAGTGCCGCCGGTTTGTCACCCCCCATGCTCAGCTTCTGCTTCCAGGGCCCAGGGGAGCGTGTCCTCCCGGAGCCTGGAACGCAGGAATCGGGCTCCTTCCCTGCCTGGGCTCCAGCCCCAGCCGTGGGGCCACACAAAGGCTTGGATTGCACGTTCCCATTTTGAACCAGGAGGAATTAAAAGATACAAAGCACGTGCGGGGTCTCTGTGGTGTTCCCCAGGGGACACCTGGCTGCTCATCACAATACTGAATATGTTTGCTTGGATATCAGGGCCTCACTCCTACCCAAAGAGGTCTCCATTTGTTTATTAACAAATAAGTTACTATTACAAGTCATAGCTCATCCTTTTCCATCATTTCAAATGCTTCTATATCTTCATTCCAGTCTGCTAATATGGATTCCATAGGTGTGACTTTATTATCCCAGTTAACTTTGGAATTTGACTCTGTCTCAGTCTGTTGTTCCTGAGGCTGGTTATCCCCTGATGTACATGCTGGCTCTGGAGCACCGGCCTCCTCGGTCCCAGGGACGTAGGAATCCTGATGTGAAATGGGAACACTGGCACTGTCTGCGTTGGCAGGAGATAAAGAACCGGGGTCAGCAACATCTGAGCTCTCTCCTCCTTCCTCGGGCTCCTCACTGGCTGCACCAACATCCTGAGATCCTGAAGCAGCTTCCTCTGCATTCTGTTTATGTGAATCGTTTTCAGTTAATTTCTGGTCCATATTCTCCATTTCCAAGTCTTTGAGAGGGAAGAAAAAAAAAAAAAAAAAAAAAGAGTTAAAACAACTGTAGAAATGCAGCATTTTATTATGTATTTCAAAAAAGCAAGGTCACTTCCCTTGGCCTTATTTCTTCAAGAAAGTGCAGACTCTCCAGTGATATGAAAATTTAATGTTACTAAGGACCATATTTTTACAAAGAGAGGGGAGGGAAGACTTTTAAACACATTTTAAATGATGGCAAACAATGCAGTGAGGCTTGTTTTGGTTCCTCAAATGTCAGAAGTGAAATGTCAGTGCTAGTTACCCTCCTTCAGTCTTAGCAAATACCCACTGCGTGCACTGAACTGTAACACTGGATTTTAAAGCACTCCCAGATCCACCAGGATCCCACATCTGAGCAAGGGACAGCTGGACAGTTTTATAAGTTTACCGAACTGCGATTTTAAGAGAGTCAAGGGCTGAGCCTCCCCCATCACACCCCCACTCAAACTACCAGCACGTATCCCCAGTCCCAGTCTAGCTCTCCAACAGCTGCCCAGTTTGACCATGATGCAGATTTCTCTGGAGTTTGATCATTATGGCCAGAATACAGGACACTGATACTTCAGGGCCTGTAGGGAATTTAACTGCACATGCCAGTTTTGACATGGGATACTTACTGCTATCAAAAATGTAGTTTGGAATCATTTTACCTTTAAAGATTGTTGCTGGGATTCCAAAGGGAAGCACAGGGTGGGGGGGGAAGAAGCAGATATGGATTACAAATTCTCAAAGGCAGAGCTATCTTGTTTTGAGCATTTTGTTAGAGCACTTAAGCACAGTTACAAACAGAAGGGATTTGTAAGCTAGGAAGAAACAACACTAGATTGGAGCATATCACCTTTGCAAGGGTGCACAAGATAAATGCTGTCACTGATTTTCTAGAGAAACTTTTCTTACCTACTCTGCTTGGACACAGCAGTCCTATGAGGAAGGCTTACAAGAGGAAAATCTGGAATTTTCTGCCCTATTCAAACATTTCAACTGGGAATGTATTAGCTTGCAATTTTTTTGTATTACACAAGAAAACCCAGGAAACATCTGAGGTCAGCAGCCTCATGTCTCATGATAACCACTTCTCCTTAGACAGGCAAAATAGTTCTAACACTTGTCTCTCTCCTTTTGGGTACCAGGAATGTCACTGGGGAGTTTGGTAAGGGAGAGGCATTGTCAATGTAGGGCACTGGAAACACTTAGACTGTTCCTGATGCTACTTCAAAGCACATGATGACAAAAAGGGCTCAAAAGGAATCCAAAAGGCTGTATTTTTCTCATTAGTCAAAGTGACATTTAACTTAGGAACAGCATTTCTGGATGTTAACTTGTAGGGGGAAAGGGCAAGGATACATCTCAGATAAGGGCTTTCCTAATAGGGAACTCATTCCAATGTCACACAAAACCATGGCACCTTTGGGCAGCAGCACAAATTATTACTGTACATTTTGCACTGTGCCACAGCACAGATGGAAGCTGCATTTACAGAAATGCCCTCCAGCCTTACCTCTGTCTTTTGCTTTATCAGACAGGAGCACCTCCACAGCCTCGTACTCCCGGATTGCATCCAGGATAATGTTTCCTTCCTTGTTGAAGAGGAAGAGCATGGGAATTGTGATATCATCTGTATTCTTTCCATCCCCAGCCATTTGGAAGAGAGGAGCTGTGTCACTGCTGCTGCCCTCATTGTCATCTAGGCAGGGCACACAAAGGGAAAGGCAAACTTCCTGTTAGATCAAACTGCAGCTCTGAGCTTTGGCACACTGGGAGCTGCTTTCCCTGCCCAGAGAGTCCCAGGCACAACATTCACTGGGAAAAGCAAAACCCCAACTTGGGTACTTGTTTTCCTTCTCGATTTTCATTTGTATCCCCATTTTTCCTCAGCAGTTAGTACTGACAGCACTCTGTGATCCTTAAAATAGCGACTTTTAATCTGCAGAGACAGTGACAATCCCCCATCCCAGTTTGTTTTGCTGCACTTTCTGCACAGAGCCAAACCCAAAACGTCTCTTCATCCTCTGAAAGCACAGCTTCTGTGCTGGCATCTCAGCCTAACAGCTTGTCAGCTTTCCTGCATCTTCAAATCTGTACAATTAGGTTAAACTCACACAAATGAAGAACTTAGAATTTTATTTACCAATAACAATGCCTCCTATGGCTCCAGCTTTCTGAATGTTTCGTGCTTTTTCAGCAAACATACATTGGCCTCTCTGCATCAGAGCAATTTTCTCTTTCACTGCCTCAGGATTAGTGATCTCTGAGCATCCATTATATGGCTTAATGGTTGCAACAAATCCTCTTGTCTGTTTGGAAAAAACAAAAATAAAGAGAGAATTAAAGCAGGAGGTTCAAGCTTGTAAAAGATTCCTAACATATTTTTGTTTCTTCACTTAATCTAATGCATTTAGTGTTGTCTTCTGTCAGTGCAGGCAATCTGTACCCTGAAACTGGAGTTCTGAGAACCAAAGAATGCCTGGCTGAAAAGCCAGTTCTCATATTCAGAGTATTTTGTCTACACTGGTGAACTGTTGTCTCTGGAAGTTTTTCTTCTGTGAACTGCTAGTCTGGAAAACTCCTCTTTGGGGCTGCAAATTGCCCAACTGAAGCCATGGGGGTTTCCTACTGCTTCCAAAAGGGAACACTGCTTCTGTGGTATTTTCTTCTTCCTTTTAGAAAAGCTTGCATAAGAACAGCTCTAAAAGGGCTTCTGCAACTCATGGCTGACATGGGAGGAAAACCTTCCTTAAATCAACATCTCCTTAGCCATGCCATGCTGCAGGTTGGATAAATTTGTTTCAAAAATCATCCTGTGTATGTATTTTAAATCCTAAACCATGGCTGATGACTCAGGAGCAGAGCACAGTGATAAGCCACTCATCTAAACGACTGTCATTGCTGTCATTCTGTCACTGCTGGGCCCTGTCATTTTAACAACTGTAATTAATTGATCCCCCTCCACCTGGCAGCCCTGAAATACTGCCAGGACAGTAAAATTAAGGCTTTTGCAATAAGGAAAGGAAGAAAAAGCGAGGGACAGATCTCACACACACACCCCTGCTTTGTGTTTGGATAAGTCCATCCCAAATTGTGCTGGCCCAGCAGTCAAGACCACCCTGCCAAAGAAGGGATGGGAAACAATCTGAACAGCACGAGGAGGGAGCTGCTGCTCCTTCTGCTGCTGACTGGAGAGTTCAATCATCTCCTGCATGAACCGTAAGCCATCCTCAGCATCCAGGGAACTTGCTGCCTGCAGAGGAAAGAACCAATAATCACTTTTATCTTAAATGTTTGAGAAACTTGGGGGAAAAGAAATGCAAGTTATGTTTGCTACAAAGATTTTCAAATACAGAGTGGATGCTCGTTGCCACTCATTCATCGTTTCAAATCAGGTTTTTTAGGACCTGAACTGCCCAGAAGACTGAAAATATACAAATACACAGACCTCCTAAGGAAGTGGAAGTATCTCACACTGAAAGCAGTGTTTTCAGATAAGATGTTGTGAGCTACATCACTTTAACATGAACACCCTCCATCTCATTTAATGCAAGATTAGTTAAAAGTCTTGCTGAGGTAAAATATTAACAAGCATCAGCCTGCTAAATATAGCTGCATTTCCAGCTCATGTGCCTCCTTCCAGAGTCTGGCTGTCCCTCCTCAAGCTCCAAGTGTCAAATATCATTGCTAGTAGGATTTTGCTGAAATCTCTGGAAAAAGAATATACCCTGTCAGGCCTTACTTGCACTGCATGCTGCACTAATTGCACCCGTCCATCCTTCAGATGGATCAAACTGACTCCCATCTTCTTCAGTATCTCCAAGTGCTCAGGATTACTGGCCATGAAATCTCTGGCTCTCAACGGTGGTTTTGGTCCACTTCCCAAACTCTCTTCTCTGCCAAAAGATATTAGAGATCAAAGCTTTAAAAACTGGGTTATTCCTGAAACAGAACTCTCACATTATCCCCACCAGCACAAAGTGAGAATTCTTTGCAGTAACACTGAGTACAAGCTTCAGTAGAATGCAACTTCTCAATCAACATACCCTTTTGAAAAAAGTTGTCAATATTATCAGTAATTTTATAGTGCAAAACACCCCCCCAGCATTGATAACAAAACTGCCATAAGCTTGCTCTCATTTCTAATTAGTCTGCATTATTGTAAGACTGACTAAAACCAGCTTCCCTCACGCAGTTGCTACTCAGTGTTACTCATGAAGTATAAAAATAAAAGAGGTGGTTAGAAAGATAAACTTCCTCAGCTTTAACACTGTCCTAAATCCCTCAGAACAGGTGTAGTTATATATGGCAGCATGATTTGCTTACTGCAAAGAAGAGTTGCAGAACTGTTCAAGAGTCTACAGAAATTAATTTTAGAAAATCAGAGAGATGTGTACTTCCTGTAATACTCCAAGTGGGAATCTGTAGCCCAGGTATGTGGCTCATTGAGCTCCTTTTGCTCAGAAAGACTTGATAATTCCTGCTGGAAATGAACTGAGTCTTGCTGATGGTGCCACAGAAACCACGACTGATTTTTCCTGTAACTAGGAATCCACTCCCAGAGGGCTGCAAGCTCGAGCAGTACATCCAGTACACCTCATACTTCTCCTTCCATGCCTAACAGATCCTATTCCACTCACTCCTGTGCTAAAAACAAAGGCAGAAAACGTTCATCTTACGCTCTGGAAATACCCCTGGGACAGCTCTTATCCACCACGTTTTTCAGAGGTTCACGAATGCTCTGAGCAAACATCGGGTCATTCGGGAAAAGAATCTGGGTGTTGGGACAGGTCCAGTCAAAGTTGCTGTCGTCCAGCTCTGTGTACTCTGTGGTCTAAAATGAGAGATACACATTAATAAAACGCAGGTTACATTTTCATATCAAGCAAATGAACAGATAAACCTCACTACAGTGATCTGGGTGCTCGGGACACGCAGCAGCTGAGCGCAACAAAGGGGAATCAGGGACAGATAAATACGACACCGATTCTGATTTGTAATTTAATAAATTTATACACGGTTTCCAATTTGGTTTTTTTGCAGAAACAGCTAATCCTCTGCTGGCAGACACTACTTCTCAAGCCTGGCCATGACCCTGCACTTTTCTGTGCTGGACAACTAAAGGGAGTAGTTATGGTGTCATTTGCTATTGCCTTTCCACCAAGTGACCAGCTGCAGGCCTTGGGTCACTCCTGCTTTGTGTTACCAAAATTCTCACAGCTTTTCCTATGAACAAAAGATTCTCCTCCTCAGGAGCCACACAGGCTTGCAAGACTGAATCTATATATAATTCAAAGAATTTCTATTTTTAGGAAAGCTGACAGAGTTAACATTTGCACAAATTGCTGGTTTATAACACGTGAAACCATGTGGAAAGTGGCTGGTGGTTTGGAGCCATATTTAGCCTGTCCTTAGCTTTGCAACTAACTGGTTAGATAACCAGCAAGTTCATTTTCTCACCCGTAAAAATTAATGTAGTATTTATCTCTTTGAAAAAAAAACAAACCACCCCTCCTGTTTGCAATTAAAAATCAAGTATTTAAAGGCTCCCTAAAACCCAAGACCTAAAGGGCTACTAGTTCACAGGAATAGTAAGACATGACCTTTCCTGTTTATGAGAACAAATACAAACAGGATGTTGGGTTCATGCTACAAACTATCTCACATGCAGTTTGCCTTCATAGCAGTGTGTTTATGTTAAAAATAATTTACACATTCCATTCATTCACATAAAATCCCATAAGAGTAACACACCCAACATCACAGCCTTTTACCCATTTGATACCATTTTCAATGGATTTTTTGACTTGTATTATGCCCATTAACAAGTTTGACTTAAAGAGCTTAAGAAAACTGTATTTGAGCAATTTACCTTCTTTATTGGCCTTATATTAAATCTGTGGTTCTCAAGAGAATGACCTAAGTTAGGTAAGCCTTGACAGCTGTGGGAATCCTGCCTGTCTCAAAAGTATCTAATTCTTATATTGGGAACAAATGTCATATAAAATGCTCCTTCAGACCCTTCAGAAAACTTCTGGCATAGTGTAAAAAACAGCCTCCGTTTGCAAAACTCCAAGAAAAAAGGAAATAAAAAAATTCTCAGGGAAAGAACATTTCAGAGAGGGTGTGGGAGGGATCTCCACCATCAAGGAACATTAAAAAGCAACCCCATGACCCATTAAATACATTAAATATATTACCAATGTTAGAAATTAACATCAAGTAATTAAACATCTGTCACTGTCTAATGCTAGAGTGCATAAAACAGGGTGATTTCTCCTCAGCTGTAAAGATTTCTCCAGGACACAACATAAGCCTTTTCCTCTCAGCCAGGCACTACTGTAAAACTCTTAGTAAAGGTTAAAAAGAGAGGCACAAATAAGGGAATTTATGTCCTTGGTGTCTCAGACACTCCACTTCCTCATGCATTTCTTCTGCTTGCCACTAGTACTGCTGCCTTAAAGATAAATTATGTCACCTTATTGACCACAAAACCATAAAAGATGAGTATTTATGATGCTTCATGGCACAGTTGTATTGCTACAGGTTATTTTGGAAGGTTAAGTAATTTATAAACCCATAAGCAGCCTCACATTTACCCAATAGATGCCTATTATGTGGATTAAAACAATGAAATATGCCAAAAATTATAGCTGTACCTTTGAAGCTGTCTCACAAAACCTTTCAAAATATGCCAAGGGTTCATGCAGTAGAACAGACAACAAAAACTTGGGCATGTTACTGGAGATAGATGGAGATAAAAATGTTCTAGTGTGTTATTTTCTAATTGAGAGAGGTGGGGAATTATTTTCTTGTTAAATCTTGCTACTATTACAATTTCTCAAGGTTCAGCAGTGCGGAATCCAGTCATGGAAACATTATTCACACTCCTGTGACTGGCACTGTTAATATGATGAAATACTGCATATTAAATGTGTTGGAACTGGTGCACTGCTTCAAATTATGACTGAAAAATGAAGGAACTGATTCAAAGCACGACAAACTGATTTAGATTTGAGGTGTTACATACTGTGTTTTTTTTGGAGATGGTTTGGTTTGTAGTGGAGAGCCAAAGTGGCAACAGATGAGCTTCTGTAGTGAAGATATAATCTTCAATGTCGAAAATCATGTCTTCCTTGTCAGCAAACAGCAGGTACAGGTATTTAAACATCTCAGCCAGAAAGAACGAGTCCATTCTATGGGAAAAAAAAAGGGGATGTCCTTTGGGGAAATCTCCTTTGTTCTAAAATATCAGTAAAATAAATACTCCTATTGCTCCAACTCTGAAGACTTCATGACTGTTATTGCTGAGCATAATTCTATTAGAATTCCTTCCACTTGGAAGAAACTCTGTTTGGAGGGCAATGATTCAGCATGTTCAGTACAAAACAGAATTACAGAAAAAACAAATAAATCTCCTTACAAACGTACAGATTTGAAGTATATTTTGTTTGAAGGTAATTCACCTATTGCTCTGAGACAAATGAACCATTGTTAAACTATTCTTATGGAACAAACTATAAAACCATTGAAACGGTTTACAGACCAAGACAAATGGGTTATTTAAGACTTGACTATCAAACTGAGGACAGGCAGCTACTCAAAATTCAATTAATTCAATTATATAAACAGGGCAATTTGATTTTTTTCTGTATCTTTATAGGAAGAAAAGAATGGTGAAAACTTTCACCTGTCTTCGTGACTTCCCGTGCGGACATCCTTCATTGCAGCAAACCCACAAGGAACTCTGGCATACTTGTTCAAGTTTTCAATGAGGGTTTTTCCTACTTCTAGATAGTAAGGGTCTCCCGTAGCCTGTAAAAGAAAAACAAACAAAAAACAAAACTAAGCACAGAGGTGCACTTACTGTACAATCAGCACTTTCTTCTCTGTGAAGTACAAAGGACTTTTGCTCTTAGTCTCTAAGATCTCTTCAAAAGAGATCAGCAACACCTAAGTATCTCTTAAAAATGGTTCTTTGTCGCTTAGTTTTCTTTCTAATGCTAGAGATGTAAAACAGAACTCCTAGAACAGTTGTTGATAATCAGCAATTTCATCCGGGTTATCTACAGAACTGGCTCCAGGAGGTCAAATAAGATGGAGATGTGCTACTCAATTTTGGATTGAAATAAAAGAGCAACAAAATTCTAGGTGCTAGAAAATGTGACCAAAAGTCTGAGGATTGAACGTGATTGTACCTTATACAAGAAGTAAGTGCTTTCAGCAAATTCAGGCCTTAGAGGATGCTGAGCCCAGTGAACTCTGAAGTCTGTTGTGAATGCCTGAGGATGAGAAAGGACAGACAGAAAGAAATGCAAGAATGAAAAAACCAAACATGGGTTTATTCTGAATTTAACATTAACTGTACTACCAGCCAAGCTTTGATAAATACCATTTTTGCAAACATTCCCACCATCTGACATCCAGTGCATTAAAGTGTCATTGCAAACTGACAGATGGTTAAACAGCTGTCCCTAAATTAATGACACAGACTAGAAGTCAGGTATCTAAAAATCTCCTAGTCTGTGTATTCACTCTTTCCCAATGGAAAAGCCACTTCTGCCATACATTTACTACTTCATACAAAGGTTTAAACTATGTCTTTTCTAAAGGGGATGGTCTATTGGCTTAAATACAACTAAGTGACCTTTCGAAGGTTTCTTCATAAGTATAAAACACCAAAAAAGCAACCCAAAAAACCCACAAGGAGTCGAATCATACCATTTTAAAAGCACTCAAAAAAAAAAAAAAAAAGAATCATTCCAATGCTTAGAGAGCATTCTTTGGTCTCAATAACCACATTAGGTGAATGTGATGTTAATTAAAATGTTCTCTAGCAGAAATAAGCTTACTCCAGAGGAAAGTCAAAATTAAACTTGGAGTCAGAAGCCTTCTCATACATTCTGGGTCATCACAGCTTAAAGACACACATTTCAGCAGGTAAACAAGCTTTTCTGGGCAGAATTCACTTGCTCAAAGACTTGCAGCATCTGCAGTAAGTCTGTGTACTGACTTTCAAGGACATTATGCAAAATTTCAGAATGTTCTCTCAGAACAATTCAGTCTTTGGGTTCCCTCCTTGGTTTAATGCAGACGACTGTGATCTTTAGCATTAACACTATTATATTGCTAAGCAGCTACTACTAAATGTGATTATACAAGTTTTGCATAATGAAATGAGTCAAGGTCAATTTTGAAAGACTGAAATATAAACTCTAAGCAATTGTTAATAGCAGCAGCTTCCCATTTTTGTGTTAATTACAGCAGAACTGAAGGAAAAATATTTCATATCCAGAACACAGCTGTCACATATGCAGACCTGCAAATCACATCAGAATGCTGTGGAAATGAGCCTTTCATTTCAATACCACATATACCTACTGGTTGTATATGAGTACCATATATGTGACTGCTCAAACTGAGGTAAAAATCAGTCTACACAAGCAAAAAACCACCACCTTACCTCTGGAAGAAAGTTATGCTTTTTTATAACCTGATAAAGCATCTCATGAGTTTCAATTGCAGGTCTAATATCGCCCTTCAACACCTAAAATGAAATAATAAAGTTAACACTAATTCACCAAGCATAGCAATAATATTCGAAGTTAAGCACACTCACTGTGTTCATGTAAAGCTACAGATCAATTACATACTGTAATTATTACTCCCTTTCAGTGTAAGCCACAAATATTCCAAATCAGTGAACTCATTAAGATTATTGACTACGTAGAACAAAGATCTCTGTCATTTACAGAGACCTGGGGTGGAAATGTGATTTAGTTTGTTTTAAAGATATAAATGGCATACAAACTAGAAAATTTGTCACTAGACTACTAAAAAGGCAGATTGAGTGTTTTCATGAGGGGAAGGAAGCAAATTATATGGACATACTTTTCTTGATAGTCAAAATGGCCAGAAAAGCATCATAGCAATGAAGTGACAGGAATGAGTACAGAAATCATGGAATCACACAGTGGTTTGGGTTGGAAGGGACCTTAAAGCCCATCCAGTGCCTTCCCCTATCCATGGGCAGGGACACCTTCCCCTAGCCCAGGTTGTTCCAAGCCCCGTCCAACCTGGCCTTGGACACTTCCAGGGATCCTCACCCAGTATTTCTGAAAATCAAATTACTAAGCTTGACCTGAAGGTTATATATCCAGTCCAGTTAATAATTTACTTGTTATTAAAAACATCTGCTCCTGGGTTTTAAACCTTACCTGCAAACCAGGGAAGAAAGCCAGCAAAGAATCCATCCAGGTGCGAGCATTTAGCATGGGTTTATGAATATGGACATCAAGAAGAAGAGGTGGTTGGCTGATGTATCTCATTATGGCATCATAGTGCTGCCAAAGAGCAGAAAAAACGAGTTTGTGTTACCAATACCATTCCAAAATCAGACAGAGCTCACCAGATTGGCATTTTATTTCAGTGGAAGAACCAGGACTACGTTCCCAATCATTACTACATTTGGCAATGCCAGGAGGTTCTAGTTTTGCAAACTAAAAATAAGTAAATACTGAAAATCTCCACACGCAAAACTTATCACATTTTCCAAGTCATATACATACACAAAAGTATATTCAGCAGCCATGTGATAAACAAAGAACTATCACAGTTAAGACACATCTGTTTGGGCTAAATTTTTAAGCACACACTGAAAAAGGCTGAAACTGCTTTCTCTGAACAAGAGAATTCAAAAACAAATGCATCTCAGAAGGAAAAGGAGGTAAAAAATCCCAACAAAGCAGCTGGACTTGATGGCTCAGAAGTTTAAAACCCACTAGCTCATGTGCCACCTTGCTGAATTCCAATCCTGTACTCCCCAAGGAAAATGCCTTTTTGGTTTTCTGGAGGTGCAACCATGAGCACATGAGTCAAACTGAAAGGAAACACTTAACAGATGTCACTCAAGGAAATATAATGGGGGCTGCACGTTAGGAACATGAAATAATCACTGCACCTAAAGTGTTACAACAGGCCTTTAGCCACTGAATTACTCCAATTTTAATGTAAAATCATGCTGTATGATATAAAATCATTTTACCATCTAAAATGTTTTTAATGGATGTCACTATTTTCAAAAGAAATAATACTCTTATGAAGGAATAAAGATGCTGACAGCTGCATAGTAATCATATAAATTTAGTAATCCAAGTGTGGTTTTCAACTTCTAAGCATATTTAAATGTGTCCTGGGCCTGAGGATCTGCAGTGCAAAGCAAGATCCAGACTTTGATTTTCAGATCTTTTCTGCTGCTCCAGGACAGAAGCTGTACCCTGGCTTGTAACAAGAGGTCCTTACATTGTTTTACAGAAACATTTCCAGCATTACACTCTCCAAGGTGATCTTGAAATACAGCTTCTCCTGTACTGGAAGCATGGAGAAAGGTCTAGAAGATTCTGGGGTTAAAATAACTGCTCAGGAGACAGCTAATCACCCACGATTAGCAAAAACCCTCAGTAAAAAGAGCTGGCGCTAAACACAGCACAAGTCACAGAAATTCTGCTAAAGATCTCTTCACAGGCTGCTCAGGCCAACAGCTGACAACACAATTCCTCTTAAATCTGTCTTACAGAAGGCACAAACCTGAGCAAGGTGTTAACTTACCGTGTTAAACCTTTCCAGGAAACTGTCATCTCCCAGCAAGACATAGGCTTTTAATAAATATTCATAATAGGAATCTATTCCTGCTCCAACTCCACTGTCTAGAAACAGGAGGAAATGAAAAGGTGGGTTTACTTTAAGTAGATACATGGGTGTTTTCCATATTTTTCCATTTTGATTTCAAAGGCTTTTCCAGTAAAAGGAAAAGCCTTCTATCATTAGAATTAAGGTCCAGATGGATGCAGAGACATAACACTGTGTGGCAAAGCAAAAGGCTTTGCAATGCCAGTGCACATAAGAATAGGGAGGACATGCATTGAAGCCAGTTGTTTCACTTTCCTCAGAGGAAATCACTTCTACACTCCTATTTATATTTTTCCTATGTATTTGTAGCAAAATCTCTGAAAGTTTATCCCAAGGCATTCCCCTCTCAGTATTAAAGTGAATCAGGGAGCACTTTGCAATGAATAAAACTGGTTTCTCTACCAAAAAGCCCTTTCAGAGCAAAGCCAGGCTTTGGTGTAGCAGGTTTATGCAGCACTGAAATGATGTAATACTTTTCTATAGTCTAGATAAGGGTGTTGAGGCTGTGTCAGAAGTTTTTCCCTGCTCCAAACCCCTGATCCTGAGCCAGGACATCACCCACCTTTTCGGACCCAGTCTCCAGTGTGAATATTGATAGTGACACCCACTAAGTTGCTGCTGCGCTGCCTCTTCTCCCAGATAAAATCAAGAGCTTTCCGGGCATATTCCTGCAACAAAAGCCAAAAAAAAAAAAAAAAGGAAATTAGAGAGACACAGATAATAAAGACTGTTATTCTTTTGTCTACTGAAATTCAGATGCGAGGAAGGAATAAGATGTTTCATATCTAGCAATTATAAATTGCAGTATTACACACACTTTAATAGTACAATATTCAGCCCACATTTTATACAGTTATTCAGTGGCTGATCAGCAAGATTGGTGCTTGGCTCCACAAGTGTTTGCCAATACACAAGTCAAACACCCTTCTGCATGGGTTTCCTATTCTAAAATAATGATGAGATAGTGCAACCTAATTGAAGTATTTCAAGGAATGTAACATCCTTAGAAACAAAATCCCTGTGTTCTTTCAGGCACCTCAAGGTGGAGCAGCAGCCCCTGTTCACTAATATCCTAGTTATACACATTCTTTACATGCCCCAAATTAACTTGAATTTAACATCTACTCAACTAAGATGACTTCAAACAGCAAACACATGCACGGGATTTTCGGGGGCCCAGCTTTGCTTCCGCTGGGTTCCACGACAGGAAATGAAATACCAGGCACCTCATGAAAGATTGAAAAAAATTCTCATCTGGAAAAGAGTTTGCCTTTTTTTTTTTAATCAGATGGAGGCTGTATCAGATACCTGCAAGTATTTTCATTTACCTTTCTGATAAGGTGTGTTTCTGATAATACACCTTTAGGTAGGTCTTGCACATGTTCAGTGACTCTACACAACTGTGGGGTTTATTTATTTTAGTTTAAAGTGCATTTTAAGGACCAAGCACCTCACTTTTCCTCTTACTAGTCCAGATGTCTTTACCCCAGAAGCTATGGAAGCACTACCCTTATGCTGTTCTTCAGTACATTTATCTCATTTACTGTTGTATTACTGTAACTACTTTCAACCAAAATTATTTCCTGTGATTTAAAAAATGATTAAAACAATCAAACCTTAGAACAAAGCCCACAAACACAACAAATCTGCATACATACAATTTTTTTGTGCAGAACAGCTAAGACACACATCCATTTCATGAACTCAAAATTACAAAAATGTAATAGAACACTAATTAACACCTAATCCAAAAAATAAGATATCATGGAAAGCAAACCTCAAATATGGATGTTCCTGTGAATCTGCTTAAAGCTGCAAACTCAAGGATCAAGGTACCAGCACAAGCTGTACAGGTATCAGTTTCTGTTCCTGTTCGTGCTTCTGGATGTCTTACACCAAATTTTAAGTTAACCTAGAGAAAAGTACAGATTATCATCTTTGTATTTACTCTTGTAACTCTTAAGAATTTTCACTCTTGTGATTGTACAACAATCTACAGCTTCTTCTAAAGACAAGAGAAAAAAAACCATACAGCCCTCTTCAGTTTTGCTTTGCTTTTACCACCTACTGTCAACTCAAATGCACAGAATATTATCCAGAAGCACCCAAAACACTCAACCCTCCCAAATAAGGACCTGTTGCCTGGCTCAGGAAACATTGGAGTAACACAATACACCCTGAAAACCTAATTCTAGCAATTAGTATTTACCAGCAAATCAGGAACTCAGAACGTCACAAGTGCTCTTGGGAATCAATCTCTGTAAACATCTCGCTATTCCTGGCTCCAGAGAACACCTGTAATTTCTCAGCTTTTGATTTTCTGTCCACTTTACAAATACAAAAACGATTTGGAAACAAGAGATAAAACCAGAACAACAGAAGTAATGCTGCATGACAGAAAGCAGAGAACTTACCCTTGGGTAAGGGAGACCACTAGTGGTGTTGAAGGCAGGTAAAAGCTTGTAGCCCAGCTCCTTTGCCATGTGCAGGAGTTCACCGTTGTACCACTGCATATATTCACCTTTTTCTTTCAGCATAATTGCCACTGAATGCCCACCTAGGAGACCTCTGAACACAAGAAAAATTATCCCCACCTCAAAAGGGATGTTCATCTGAACGGCAGTGCAAAGATCTCTACCATTTAGATGTGCATAACTGTGCCATATTCACAGAGCCCTAGTTTTCAGATTGCTGATGCAATTCCCTTCATAATCAAGGTTAGCTGCAGTTATTTTGGAAGCCATTCTTACTGTTTATCAGTCCTGAACTGCAGAGGAATCACTGATTCAGCAATATTTGTCAGGAATAAAACTGCTCTAAAACTGCATATAATAACTAAAAATTACATGCTGTGATCCTGCACTGAGCACCAGAGGTCCCTTCCACTCTGAAATAATCTACTACCCTGAGTACTGAAATCTGCTAAATCAAGTGTTCAGAGTCATTTGTTAGCCTGTTTCCAATGAGAAAAAACACTGCTACCTCAGCAGGCACAGTTTTTTGAAATGAGAAAGCTGCTGCTGCAGGTCAGTTTGATCCAGTGCCACCACAGCGAGTCCTGCCTCGCATTTTAAACCCTCTCAGGCAAACTCCTTAAAATGATGTGGAGCAGCACAGGAACGCATCTCTGAAGGACATTTACCTAAAGCCCACCTTTTAAAGAGTTTTGAAAAGGAAAGTTACTCACCCAAGGACTCTTATGTTGGTTTCAAAGACAGACACAACGATGTCATTATCTAAATTAACATCCGTTATTACTTTTTTTACAGCCTCTTCAAACTCTTTGGTTTTATTTAACACCTGGAATACAAAGGGAGGCAGGTGTTAAGTTCCAACACAGCTAATACAGTCACAGGCTATTTAGGTACAGTATATTTAAGTGCACATAAAGTCATCCATGAAATATGTATATAAAATTTAAAACCATACATTAATCAGTGGTATTAAGGGGTGTCCCTCAATAACTCCGCATGTTGCTTTAGGCTATAAAATGAGAAGCAAACTCACATACTTCTTTGTTAAGTTAAAGCCCCAAAAAAGCAAGAGAAGAAAGTATCAATGACATTTGAAGGAACTGTTGTAGTTTTCATTTTACAACGAACTCCAAACACGGCCCTCACAGCACTTGAAAGTTCTTACAAGCGACAGTCACTTCAAACAGAGAGCCAGAGATCAATGAGCAAGAAAAGGAAATCTAAAAGTAAGTCTGAGCACCAGAAGACAACCTTTTTGTTTTATCAAAGTTTAGCAACAGATTAAACTTACCACAAGAGTGTCCAAGGTATCAATCAAGGTCAGTGAAAACCTACGAAAGGAAATTTAAAACAGATTTACTACAGACCTGTACGAGTAGAAATCAAGTCATTTTTAATAGTAACTGATACCATGGAAGAAACTAAAAATTCTCACAGACCACTGGGTGCCAAAAAATTAGTTGTACACAATATGTTTAATATGAAAACACTCTTCTAAGTTTCTTATCTTTGTTAATGACCAGGGTAGGAGCTCACTGAAAGAAGCTGTGATCACAAATACCTTCATTTACTGCAAAGCTTTCTAACTTCTTGTAAGCAAATTTCATTTTTATTCATAGTCTCAAATCAAATCTAGTAAGAAACTGAAGAAAGTGGTTTGAAGTCTTCTTCCAACTTCTGTTTTACTTCGTTTTTCAAAAACAGGAAGAATGTTGAGAGTCAAACTAAAAGAACGTTGAGATCCAAGCTAAATTTCTCCTACCAGCAACTGTTCCAAAAGTAACAAGTGGCAGGCTCAAAATAAAGAATTACTTTATTGTCTTTAAAATAAAGAACTACTTTAAAATAAAGAACTACTTTAAAATAAAGAACTACTTTAGCAGTGCCCAAGGCCAGGCTGGACAGGGCTTGGAGCAACCTGGTCCAGTGGAAGGTGTCCCTGCCCGTGGCAGGGAGTGGAGTGGGATGAACTTTTAAGGTCTCTTCCAACCCAAACCATTTAGGATTCTATAATTATTCCATAAAAAGAGAACATCAAGTCAGATCCACATGGTTTCAAACAGGAATATCACAATAAGATCCCTAGATTTTCTCCAGGGCTGTTCTAGTGCATCCCAAGCTGAGTGGGCCTTTCCCCTACCCCAGTAATTATATGTATAACTGTATCTCAAATATATCTCATTCCAACAATTGCTCTCTGCTAATGTTAAAAAACACACACCACACATACAATTTACAGAACAGGATGGTGTTAAAACTGAGAACTTTGGAATCAGTTAAAACTGCCAATTAAAGAGTAAGCACCAAGAATTTAAGCAGGGTGTCCAGTGTTTGAGACCCTGTAGGCAACGCATGACTATTAAAATCCTAATTAAGTGCTGCTACATTACAATTTTCTTTAATTTGTAAAGACATAAGGGCATTCTGTGAGTGCTGTTCTACAAGAAGCAGTGTCTCTGTTAGGCAGTGGCTAAGCACAACTGCCTAACAGAGACACAGCTTTTTGTATGGAAAAGGAGGGAAATTGTGCCTTTCAGAGCTCTAAAGCTGGTGTGCAAGTACCCTCCTGAGCTCTGCAGGGGGACAGAGCTGACCCAGCTGCCTCACCCTGGCACTTGTGACTGCAAGGGCTTGGAGAGAACATGACTCATGAGGCAGCTGGCAAGAAAAAGGATTAGATAAGAAATCTGGTCATTAATAACAGAACTAATTATAAGGTACAGAATAAAGCATGTATACAGGAAAATAATAAATAAATAGACTAGTCACTGCATCTAAGGGCCTGAAAGGGATTTTTACTCAAACGATAGCGTGTTATCATGTAAAAAAAGATCATCAGGACTAAAAATACATTTTCTTGACAATTCTTTTCCATCAGTCGTATCTCTCAATACCTCCAAAACAGCAGGTTTATATAGAAATTTCTAGACTAAGGAACTTTTGTACGTAACAAAAATAACCAAAACAACATGCTCAATATTACTGAGACAATTAGAAGTAGTATTTAAGACAAGGACTTCAGCTGTGATTAACCCTATTCTGCTTAGGGACACTGAGCAGTGATATCAATAAATAAAAGCAGCAGCTATTTGTAATTAAGGATTTCCTCCACAAACTGCACACACACAAAGGAATCAATTAGAACACACTGAGACTAAGTCAACTCTTTGATTGTTCCATTTAACATGGAGGAAAAGCTCTTACATCTAAATTTTTCTGGCCAAAGGATCAGTTCTTTCTATTCTAAGCTACCTTAAAAGACAGAACATGAAGTATGTTCATGTCTGAAATAATGTTTTATGCTTTGGCAAAGGCCTCAGGGTACCGCACACATGATAATCATTTGACTATTTGTTTTCAGAGAACTTTCAACTTAAAAGAAAGGCATTTTAAATAGCATTCACAAGGGCAGCATCATGGATAAGTTTATTTTTCAGCTGATCATTAACCCTTATGACCTCTAATATTAATAACATTAATGTCAGCTCACATTTGGAAGGCTTTCCTATGGAAAACACTTGGAAAATGGTTTAAAAAAGTGACTATAGAATCTGCTGAGTTGGAAGGGGCCCATTCGGATCATCAAGTCCAACTCCTGTCCCTGTGCTGGACACCCCAAGAAATTATCTTTGGATCTCATTCACTGGTCAATTCTCATGTCACATCATTTAACTTCACGGGAGGAAATAATCCAAGTATTTCTTACAAGTGCAAGTTTCTGGACATGCCAACTGAACAAACAAGTTTTATGGGCTGCAAGTTGTACTTAGATTAGATGTTCACAGGAGCCAGTAACCATTTCAAACACTAACTTTCCCAAGGCATCATCCACGTCCCCTCGACTCGGCTCCTGACCCCGGACTCGACCACGACACGTTAAAGGCATGAGTTCATCAGCGGGATACGCGTGTTCCTGTGGGGAACAAAACAAGGCAGGGAGTTACACTGCTCACAGCCAGCACAGCAACTCTGGTAAGGGATCCTATTTATGTTGTATCTCACAAAAACTGCAGGGCAGGTCACAGAGCCTTAGAGGTGGGAAGGGACCTCTGGAGCTGAACTTGTCCAACTCCTCCACTCAGGCCTGGCCACCCAGACCCTCTTGCCCAGGACTGTGTCCAAACAACTTCTGAGTATCTCCAAGGAAGGAGATTCCTTTGGGCACCCTGTGCCACCCCTGGTCCCCTTCACAGCGAAGAAGCGTTTCCTCCTCTGTTTCAGTTTGTGCCCACTTCCTCTGAGCACCACTGAGAAGAGCCTGGCTCTGTCATCTTGACAGACTCCTTCTTAAACCTGGAAGGTCCTAGAGCCTTCTCTTCCCCAGGTTGAACAGCCCCAGCTCTCTCAGCTTTTCCTTACAGGAAAGCTGCTCCAGCCTCTTCATCTTCCCGGCCCTGCAGTGGACTCTGCTCACTGTGCCCATGTCTCCCCCATCCTGGAAGCCCAAACTCCAGGTGTGGCCTCCCCAGTGTGAGCAGAGGGGCGGGATCACCTCCCTGACCTGCTGGCAACATTTTCCCCAGGCAGCCCAGGATTCCATGAGCTGCCTTTGCTGGCTCATGGTCAACCTGGTGTCCACCAGGACCCCCAAGTTCTTCTCTGCTGGGTGGCTGGAAATGATTAAACTGGGAACAGACCAACAAGACCTATTTTCTCTCTAAGCTCCCAGAGAAGTCTGGAACAACTAATGCCACATCCAGGAAAAAAACATAAGAGTAGTTAATTGTGTGCTTTCTGCAATGAGGCACATGTGACACTTCCTGGGACGTTACCACCTCAAAGATGAGTTTAAAAAAAAAACTAAAACTAATGCAGGCATTATCAAGTGGCTGGTATTTCATGGAGGATTTTGTGGGAATTAGACTTAAAAGGCACTTTGGAAACACTTCCCAATGAGCATAAAGTGGGCCAGGGTGACAACCAGTGACAGGTAAGAGAACACAGAAATTAAAACAATAAACCAGTAAATTACTACATAAGGCATAAAAAAAAATAACATTCACCAAAAAAAAGCTTGAAAAACCTGAGCCTTTTTCAAATAGAACTGACACTAATATAACAAATACAAAACTGACGTTAATAAAGATGAATCTTAAAGATATCTAATTCCAACAAACACCCACGAAATCGCCTCTCCATTAGAAGCTCAGTGCAAACGATCTGGGATGGAGCTTCTCTCTCCATTTCATCAGGGAACTGGCTGCTCTGCTGTGCTCTCCAGTTTGAATTTTAGCAGACAACTAACATGTGGCAGGATAAAAAACTCCAATTACTGCACTGAAACTGCAAATAAACACATTCAAAGTATTTCCAAATATATGGTACAAAAATAATCTATATTCAAACATGAAATAAAGGGAGAAAAAAGGAACATTTCTCTATAAATAAACAGCTCTTACAGCATCTCCTTTTGAAACTGATGGTTTGTTTCCCTGTATATCACCCTCCTGAATGTTTTGGTCTTTGCACAACTCTTTGTTCTCCTTAAGTTCAACTACAAAAACCAGAATCTAGATCATTTTAACACAGCTCAGATGTTTCTGAATATCCTGCAAAGTATTCAGCAAAACAGATAAAAGAAGTACACGACAAAAGCAAAGTCAAAACTTCTTAAATTATGGAGAGAGGAGTTATAAAAATTCTGGAGAAAATGGACTTTTAGTTTTGCAAAATCATAAGGAACTGGAAGCATTTTAAAAAATAAAAGTTCACTTATTCCCTGCATAGATCAGGAAAGGTTACTGGATCAAATGGTTTCCCAGCTTGTCCCTGGCCTCAAATAACTGACATTTTCACATGTTCTTTCGGACAGCCAAGAAGAAAAAAACATCCTGATTATTACAAATATTGTTGAAGGACTGGGAAAAAAAAAACAGCAGCTTTTTACGCAAGGTTTCTGTTAATAACTAAAGAAAAAAAAAAAAGGGAGTTTCCCTTGCAAGCAAACATGAATTTTCAGTCTTCTAAACACACATATCTGAAATCCATATTAACAGAAACAGAAAATCAAAACTTTTCAGCTGGCTCTTTCAAAAGCACCTGCAAAAGTACTTAATTCTCTTGCTGTCAAGAGTCAGGTCTGACACCCTAATCTTTTCTTCAGCTTTAAACAAACAAGTCACATTTCTCTGTTTGTTTTGTGCTCCAGTATACGTGGCAAGTCCACATCCTTTTGGCTCCAAAGTTTCCAGGATAGCTGAAGTTGTTCCTCTCTTTCAACCCGAATTTTCTTGCTTCAGATGTAGCAAGAACTGTATGAGCTGCCTGTTTATCACCCAGTGAACAGCAGGAGCACAGATCCTTGTAGTATTTTAAGCAATCTTGCCAAATGCACGACTTTTTCCTTGGGGAAACCCAAGCCAAGTGTTTTTCATGGAATCAGGTCCCAGGTAACCAGTTCCAAATTATCCTCAAAAAGCCTGATGTTTGGTTAAACTGCCAGAGGTGGCAAAAGTAGAGAGCTGACGATACAAAGAGAAACTACATCCCTTCTACCCATTCCAGGGCCCTGGACCTCTCACCTGCTGTATAAACTTGTAATTCCCAAGCTTTTCAGCTGGTATTACATATCAAAGTGTTAAACCACGACACAGAAACTGGGACATGTGGCAAGATGCTGCCAGGAGACAGCGGTTTGTGCTGCAGGAACTGGTGCAACCTGAGGGGTTTCTGCAACACCCACAAAGAATGTGCAAGATTGTCAGTGGAAGGTCAGTCAAAATGCATCTTTTATATTTATCTGAGTCACACCTGCAGTTTCTCCTCAGAAGTGTGTTATTTAGAGTATAATGGACTATTGCTTGAGGCAAGTCCACTCTCAGTAACTCTTTATTCTTTAGCAGATCTAAACCAAGCTGACTATATTTCAAGGTGGGTTAGAATGGCTCACAGATCTAGAACACAGGGACACCTGCACAGAAAATCACAAGTCATAGCAAAATAAACCATAGTGAGCGTGACTTATGGTCATATGACACTCACATCCTCAGCAGAGTCTGGAATGCCTGCATATGACACCACATCCCCTTTCTGGGGGTTGTAAAAGGGTCACCAAACTGCACCTGACACGTCTGACCGATCAAGAAACATTACACGGCATTTTTACCTACAAAGTAAGGGAGATCAGATAGTTCTCCACAATCTGATGGCTACAAACAGCTCTTCTTGAGCTTCCTTTTCCTACCAGTTTTAGGAGTCTGGAATTTCAAACCAAACACTTTACTGAAGATGAGAACTGTTGGAAACATAAGATAAAGTGTTTTGGGAAAGATCAGAGATCTTCCCAAGAGATCAGAGCAGAGATCAGGAGAGTTACCACAGGCAATTCTGAGTTACCCCTCCAAAAGCCACCATAACCCTCCTGACACTGCTCTTCCTGAAAGTAACATTTGTTCATGTCTTTTTAAAGCCTGTACAGGTGCTGTTATTTATTTTAGCTTTGTTTTCACCCCTCCCTCCCGGATACTTTTCTAGAATGTCATGTACTGTAGGCTGATTTCTCTCCCAGGTCAGCAACAACTCCTCTGACAAACATCAAACAAGTATTTTACTCACCATATAATTGCTATATGCATGATCAAACATTTCAAGCACTTGATTTCTAAAAAAGAAAAAAACACAAGTGTTAGTGGTCTGTCTCCCAACGGCCTTTAATGCACCATCTTAGATGAATCACACTTTAGTATCTGAATATCAGTAACAGGTCCTTTACAAACACACTCTACTCAAGTAAATGAGATACAGAATAGTGATTTTTCCTAATTTAACTATTTTTGGTCACTGTGGAAAGCCTCTTTCTTCACCTAACATGAAATTAAATATTTGGGGATTTCCTGGCAAGCAAATACTAAGGAAAACTCTTGTAGTTGCATTTATTTTACCAGTCTGAAAAGCAGTCAAGGTGAGAAATGCTACTATATATTAAAAAAAAAATCCAAAAAGCACATTGTTTTTTTGAGAGACAGCTTTACTTCCAGTCACTCCTAACTGTTTTACTCAGGAGCCCTGCAAGCAAAAGAGGATGCTAATTCTACCATCAACATAATTCACAATCTCTGCTGATAAGACTGAACATAAACGAGCCAAGACCACCACAGTTATACTGTAAATATCCAATTTAGTTCAAGGACTTGGAAATTTGAGAAGTAGCTTTAACTCATCGAGCGCATTAAGTCATCAAAAGAGCAGAGGATGGTGCTTTTTTCAGGTACTTCACAGGATCTGGGATCTGCAGCAGCAGACAAAGCCCCAGATGAACTAAGCACACAAAGCTGCTTAAAATTTACATTTACTGGGCATTTTCTGGGACTGACATGACCCTGTCATTAAATAAATACACAGATTACTTTATTTAGAAGTGATCCCAAATACAAACCATGGCAGGACATGACCTGCACATCCCTGAGGCATCAGATTATGTTTTAAGTGCAAGATATTAATGCAAAAACTTTAAAACCCATCAGGGAAAGGAATTAAAACTCCTTGTTGTAGCCACACGAGCAAAGAACACAAAAAGATTATACAAACAAAATGCCCTGAGAACACAAAGTGGGAAACTCCAGTAACTGTAAACACCGGAGTTAAATATCAACTTATATCTGATGTTTGGACTCGAGGGTCTTGGAGGCCTTTTCCAACTTGAGGGATTCCATGATTACTAGCCAGGAGAGGATCCAGAGTGCTTCTCCAGCAGATTTTTTGCATCACTATTCTGTACCACTGAGCAGAGGATGATGAAACTGCCCCAGTAACATAACAAGATCGAGATATGCTCGATTACAAACTTCTTTTACAGAAATCCCACTTAACGCAGGGAAATGTATTTCCAGCTTGCCATAACCTTTACCCCTCAGCCAAAAAGTACACCAAGGTTCTGACGTGTACATGCACAGTTTAGCTCACACACAGGAACTCGGCAGGAACATGGATAAACATTTACCTTTTTTACGACTCCCGCACTCTCACGGAGGCAGGGCCACAATTAAACCAACCGAGAGCGGAGCTGGAGTTACCTTTGATCGCTTTTACCCCTAATTCCACGGAACCGCCGGCTGAGCCCTCCTGGACGAGGTGCCAAGCGCTGTGAGCTGCGGGTTCCCGGAGCACACGGAGCGACCCCCGAGCAGCCACGGGGATGGGGCTGGCCCGGGAGCCCAGCGGGTCCGGCACACCGGCAGCAGCGCCGGCGGGGCCGGTGCCAGCGTGTCCCGGAGCTCGGCGACAGGGGACACGTTCCCGGGGCTCCGCGCCCGCCCCAGCCCCGGGGGTGGCTCAGCCCCGCTGCCCACCGTCCCTCCCCGTGTCCCGTCCCGCCGCTCACCCCAGCCGGCGCTTCTCCTCCCTGCTCATAGCCCCGGCGCCCGGGGCGGCCGCCAGCACGGAGGAGGCGGAGAGCAGGCCCAGGGCCAGGAGCCTCCAGGGCCGCCTGCAGCGGGCGGCGCGCTCCCCGGCGCGGCAGGGCGGCGGTGCGCTGGGGGCCATGGGGGCCGTGTGGCGGCGGTGCCGCTACTCCCGCTGCCGCTCCCGGTCCCGTTCCCGGCCCATGGCGCTGCCGCCGCTCCCGCGGGGCCCGGCCCGGCCCTGCCCGGCCCCTGCGCGCGCCCCGGGGGCGTAGCCAAGGAAACCGCCTCGCGCCGCCGCCGCCGCTTCCGGGACCGCCGGGCCAATGGGGGAGCGCAGCGGGGCGGGACACGTGCGCGCGCGGGGCGGGCACGTGACGAGACGGCCGACGTGGACAAAGGGAGGGGCGGACTACAACTCCCGGCGCGCACCGCGCCCCGCCCCGGACCACAGCTCCCGGCGCGCACCGCCCACAACCACAGACCACAGCGCCCACCGCGCACCGCCCCGGACCACAGCTCCCGGCGTGCATCGCGCCCCCTCACGCCCCGCCCTCCCCCCGCTCTCCCTCACGGGCGGCTCCGGGCGCGGAGCGTGCGGGGGAATTGGGGAATGGCTCGGGTTCAAAGGGACCGTAAAGCCCGTCTTATTCCACCCTTCGCAAATGCCTGCCGCGGTTAAAAATAAGAGGCTCCCAACGCTTCCATAACGCCAGCGTTTCAAACATTTTGTACACACTAACTGTTATGTGCAGAGCAAAATCACAGCCGATTAGACGATTATTAAAGATGCCAAATTAATATAAAATATGAAGCTGAAACTCCAAATAGCAATTCCAAGCTTCAGAAGCCAAATCTGATAACAAATAACAAGCATTTACAACACTGCGCTTTCCACCCGGGTGATATATCAGCTTACAAACAAACACGTCCTGGGACTGTCTGTGCGTGATGGAATCACTGAATCAGAATAAAGAACAAGGGAGAAGAGACACAGAATTGTATCATAGAATCCCAGACGAGTTTGGGTGGGAGGACCTTAAAGCCCATCCAGTCCCACGCTCCTGCACGGGCAGGGACACCTCCCGCTGTCCCGGGGTGCTCCACCCGGCCTTGGACACTTCCAGCGATGGGGCAGCTACAGTTTCTCTGGGAAATCCGTCCCGGCCCCTCACCACCCTCACAGGGAAGAATTTCTTCCCAGTATTTAATCTAAACCTGTTCGAAGCCATTCCCCCTCGTCCTGCCCTTACAAAAAGTCCCTCTCCACCTTGCTCGCAGCTGCCCTCGGGTACTGGAAGGACACGCCTCCCTCAGCCCCCGACAGCCGCCTGAGGTATATTTGTTAAATAATCCCCCCGAAATTATCACACACTCACAAAACCAGCCTCCCAGCAATGGAAGGGAAGAGCGTCTTTATTTCCATGACAAGCGTTCTTACAAAGTTCCAAGCGAAATACAAATGTGTTTCATGTCCTGGCCGTTACCAGTGGAAAGCCCAGGAAATCCCAGCCCTCAGCCCGCTCCCCTCGGGGCGCCCTCACCCATCCTGCCCTGGGAGGCGATTTTTTACTGCTCCCAGTGTGCGAGGGAAAAAATTCATTCCGGGTATGTGTAGGAAATTTAAAGAAAGCTACAAAAAATGACGGAATGGGTGGGTTATTATCATTTTTGATCAGCGGTCCGAGGCAACCTTGCAGATTTCTGAGCTTGAAATGGCTGTTGCCTCTGGTAAAGACAAGGAAATGCTACTTTATCCATTTGCAAATGGACAGAAAATGTCCAAAAAGGGAAAAAACCAGTCCCCTAGCCATGAGGAACTCCAATTTAAATCGCAGAACCAGGCAATGTGCGGGCTAAATCTTCCCTGTCCTTTCCTGTCCTACTTGTGAAAAACCTCCGAGCACCTGCTTTCAGCAACTCAATTCATGTTACAGGAAAATACTGCCCAGATCTAAGCCTGCCACAGAAATAACTCAAAAATTATCATGATGGGAATATTTATTCTGAATACTCTCTGTACAGATGTATCTAATTCATATTAGAATGAATTAGTTTCCTTTTGCAGGACACTGCAGTCTTTTTTACCATCATGTTACTTGTCTTCTTCACAAAAAGAGCATTAAAAACCCATCATGTCCCCTGATTTTAGCTAAAAGAGGCCGCTCCTGCTTAAATGTATAGCACATGGTATAAATTTGAAGTCGCTTAGCACTCAGTACCAATTAAAAATAGTTAATGATTTGTAAAAACAAACCAGCTGACAGTGAAGTAAGTAATGATTTGTTAAAAAAAAATTGGCTGGCAGTGGTTTGTGTGCTTACAAATTAGTATTTTTGCATGAAATATAGGGAGGAAACAAGTCAAAATCCTTCTGCAAAGAAAACATCTGTGACCTTCATGTTTCCATACCACAGTATGGCTTCTGGAATAAATAAGAATTGCATTTATTTTACAATAGTGACAGAGCAGTTAGTCTAGTTACTCAACAATGTTCCTTTCTCACACAGCAATGTTTGCCTGTTCCTCTAGTGTCAATTCTGTTAGTATTAAAGAATATTCTGATAGCATTAAAAGGCTTTGCAGTTTGTTGAAGGTAAATGCCAACATGTATTATGCTCCCGGGACTTTGTTATTTCTTCCCATGTCTTTATGGGCATAAACCCTGCAGTCCTTTACTGTATTTATCATTAATCTTTGCTGTCCTGTAATGTATGATATTCAGAAACAGTCTGAAACACAGGGCCAAAATTTTAAGGTGCCTTAAACTGACCTCTAAAGTGAGGTCTTGCACTCTAAAGCCCAATTTATTAAAATACTGGGTTTCATTTCCAAGCTTTTCTGTGCACAGTCCATAAACTTAAATGTAAATAACACATCTAAGCAAATCCATGCCTAGATCATGGTTTGATATGTAGGAAAACAACTGTCTCATTTTAATAACTGCTTTTTTAATGTTATTCTGCTCTCCAAAATCTAAGCACATGTAATAACCTTTGGCTGCTTTTCACTTCAGTTAACATCTCTATTAGAAATTATATGCAATGATTATGATATTTCACAATTATTGCGACTTAATTATGTGATTTCCACACCTAAAAATGCCTACAGAACTGGGTAACTCAGTAGGAATGGGCATGGCAGGACTCAGTGTTCTGTATTAGATAGCTGTAAGTGAATCTATTTTATGGTGGGAATGAAACCAGAGAGATGCTGCCAATGGTTATAGTTATTGTAAACATTCTCATCTCTCCCTTCCATAAAATAAAACAAAATAAAATAGCTGTAAAGTGCTCTGGAAGGCTAAATAACCCAGAAGTGCACAGTGGGACTGAGAAACCTGCTCCCATACTTTCCCCATTTTAAATATAGCAGTAAGAGAAAAAAAATAAAAAATCAGAACATTTGCTTGTCTTTAACATCTACCAAAACTTGAAAATAATTAAGTAATCAGTTTGCAGAGTTTGCTTAGAGTGTGGCTTTTGACCAACCTACTAAATTAACCACTGGGTTCTGTTTAACTACTAAAAGATTGATTTATTTCCTGTACACTGCATGCAAATACTAAAAGCACCTTCGAGTATCTATGTACCAACCACCAGGATCAGAGCAGTACTTGTCAAATCCATGCACTGAAAAATCATGAGCAACACTACGAACAGTGAAGTTGTTAAAATAAATTGATAATAGTTGGGAGTGATTTGCTTTTGAAGCATTCAGTGGTCACATTTTCAGACTTTTTTTCTAACCATAAAAGGGAGCAAATTTTAAGTGAAAGATGAGGTTTCTCAGCAGTAACCTGGTTTTAAACCAAAAAGAAGCCCATCACCTATCACTCAGGAAGAGATCTGTGGGAAACCTGGAAGAGCTGGCGATCCCCCAACAAAGCCCATTTCCTCTAGCCCCAACCCAAAGGAGTATTCACAATTACACGAGGATTACTGGAGTAAATAAATCCTGCAGGGCCGGGCTGAAAAACACTTCCTACTCTTCCGAGTTTTGCTGTACACAAGTATCTTCTCTGTTTTCTTCTCTGAGAATATCTTTTACTTCTGTGCCTTTGATTTCCGTGTGTGAAGATGATTCATCTCCTGGCTCCCCCTCGCCCCCACCAGCCTCTTTATCTCCTGTGACCTTTAACGCAGCGTTAACCTCGTGCTGCTGTGGCATCAAAGAGACTGCCTCCAGCAGTGCTGTTCCTGGGTTCTCTGTATCCAAAATAGGCACTTGTGTGGTGTCTGCATGTTCAGCAGCCCTCTGAGAGGAGCTCTGTGACCCCACCTCCACCGGGATGGTGTGGCTATTCCCTGCTCCTCCTTCCTGCCCAGCCAACCTTCTGTCTTCTGACACATTTCCTGTGTGTTCCTCTGGCTGCAACCTCTCACTTCCACAGCTTCCCACACCCGTGTACCACACACTTTGCTTCATCTCCACCTCTGCCTTTGCCTCCTGAGGCAGGTCCGAGCTTTCCACCAGCCACTCTGCTTGTGCACCCCTGGACACACTCCCTAGACTCGTACCATCTGTCCCCAAACATGAGGACGGTCTCTCCTCTTTGAGTTCCACACATTCTGCTGCATCTTCACTCCTCATCGTCTGGCTCACCTGAATTTCTGCCACAGCCACTTTGCTCAATTCACTGTTCCCTCCATTGTCCTCTTGCAACTTCATTAGCTCCCCCTCACACATCTCCTTTACGTTCTCCTCTGGAGCATCTGCTGGTATCTCAACTGCCACCATCAGCAAACTCCTTATCTCGTTCACATCATCAGGGGATTTACAACTCTTCTTTTCCAACCTGCTTTCTTTTCCAGGACTATCCCCAAACTCTCCTTTCCCTGTGCTTCCACGCTGGGAAACAACTCTTTTCTCTGTACTCGCTCCTTGCTCCCTGCTTTCTTTTTTACCATCCTCTTCAAACCCTGTTCCTACTGCATTTTCACGCTGAGATAATTTTCCCATCATTTCTTTTTCTACCTCGGTTTTCTTTTCAGCATTCCCTGAAACCTCTGCTTCCGTTACACTCTCAAGTGGGGAAGTCAGCTTTATCTCAGAAACGTCTTCCTGTGCTTTGCTTTCTTTTTCAGTGGCACTGACAAATGCAGCATGCATTGCCATTCGACTCTCTGAAGTTGCCTTTTCCTCCGCTGCTCCTTCAGGTGCCTTAGGTTCTTTTTTAGGGCTGGAGCAAATATTTTTCACTGCAGTGTCAGTCCCAGAAGCTACTTTTTCCTCCACAGCTTCTTGTGGCGTCTGCAGTTCTCTCTCAGCGTTCATCACACACTCTGGTTCATTCTCCACAGCGCTTTTCCCCTCTGCAACTCCCCGTTTTGTGTGGGCAGCTGGAGGGGACTCCCGTTTCTCACCGATGTCTGTAACAACCACTGCTTCACTTTTGCTGTGATCACCAGCTGCGTTACCAGAGGCCTCTTTGTCCGATGACTTTCCTTCCTCAGCATCCTTCTCCCAAGCAATTTTTCCCGTCACAACGAGCGTTTCGTCCCCCTGGCTCTCCGTGTCCGACACCTCGGCTCGGGCGGCCGAAGGTTTCTTGGCGGGGGTGGTCTGTGCTGAGCCCGAAGGGGTCTTCAGCTCCGCCAGGCTGGACACGCTCTCGCAGGGCAAATTCAGGTGGTCTTCAAAGAGGTTGTGCTTCTTCAGAATGGCAGCTTCTTTTATCACTAAATAAAACAGAAAGACAAACTGTTTTGGAAAGAGTCACAGAGGGACATGGAAGAAGGTACAGCGTTTTCCTGAGTTTATGTTGTCCATTTTGATATTACAGACAACAGTAATTTTAATTTTCAACTTCTTTTCTGGGGGTGGTGATTTTATCTGTGTTCATTAATGGCACTTCAATACTGACCTAAGCATTTCTGAAACAGAAAACTACCAGAGGACCCACAATGTACAAAGGTAATGCTTCAGTGCAGAAGCAGTTACACTGAATATGTGAATAAAAGTGCCCTTGTTACATTAATTATTATACTGATATTTTTGAACAGGAGTGATAACAAGGGTCTATGAAAACCTACTGTGCAATACATCTGCTTGTCTTTTATACAGGGTATAGACAGAAGGCAGCTCCAGAGAGATACAAGTATTTTGTAAGTATTTATATTTCTATATATAATATTTATTAAGAGTAGCTTAGTTTTCTGACACAAAAGCAGAGGGTACTGCACTGGCATCAGTGAGGTACTGCAAACTGCAGCCAGCAGCTCATTTCATTCGGGGAAATTAAGTTTTGTTGCCATTAATCTTTGTAATTGTCTTAGTCTTGCATATGGCAAAGTCTTGCCATTTAGTCATCACCAAGTCTTTGCAAATAAGGGCATCATTTCCCCCTTTGGCCCAGAGAATCAAGATCAAATGAAGCTGGCACAATTACATTTTGTTAGA
Source organism: Lepidothrix coronata (assembly GCF_001604755.1). Taxonomy (NCBI): domain Eukaryota; kingdom Metazoa; phylum Chordata; class Aves; order Passeriformes; family Pipridae; genus Lepidothrix; species Lepidothrix coronata. The sequence continues at coordinate 322,696 of NW_016690426.1, forward strand.
AAAAGGCTTGTGCCAAGCTATCACTTCGAGTTTCCCAGGTTTAGTAAAGTTGCCCCATAACTCAGATTTTAGGGCTTGCCACAGATATTTAGTGAGCTAAATAAAAACACCCTGTGGTGTCTTGGGGAAAGTGAGGCCTGGGTCTACCAGGGGAGGACTCTGGGAAGCTCTGAAGGAAGAGCTCATGGGCTGCAATGTCATTGCTGTCACCTCAAGACTGTTCTCACCTTTCAGGGCCTCTTCAAGCAGTGTCTGATATAAAATCTCTTCATACACATTCTCTACTTGGATCACACTCGTGTAATCAGCAAAAATGTACTGCTCGTATTTCTGCAGCTCCTGTGCAGGTGGAAAAGAAAAGAACAGATATAGAAACCCCAGGGATTCTCAGAGTCCTACGGCAACCAAACACCTTGGAGATCCATCCAGCAGGTCTTGCAGTGCTCCATGTGAACTATGACTAAAAAACTACCTATGTCCTCAATCTATTATGTGCTAATCAAACAGTATTCCTGCAGTATAACCCCATTAAAAGCACTACAGATCACTGCCACCTGAAATAAACAGCTGGGAAGGAAATGCCTCACTAACTTGTTTGTCCAAGGAGGCAAATCCATGGTGCACGGGAGATACAGGGTTTGGGGTTGTTTTTCTAACAGGTGTGTAACACTTTTACTCAGTGATTTATATACAAAGGCTGTCTAGACAATAAGTGAATCATTGTTATTAAGCAGCTGCTTGGTGGTCTATAAAAAGTAAATTAGGTGACCTTCCAGAAGAGGCACCTAAATAAAAACTCCGGGAGATTTTCAAGGGAAAGGTCAAAACTTGGCTGTGCCTGTCAACTGTGCTGCACTTTTGCTTCCAGAGCTGGCTGCTCATTTCTGCAGAGGCACAAACACAAAAGGCTTGTGGGAAATCAAACAGACAGGGCTTGTGGGAAGTTTGCACCACCACAGCTCCCTCTGTCCTGTAGGACAGAGACATGAGCTGTCTCCACAGATATTGCAGGTGATGAAATGCTTGTTCCTGTGTGTAGACACCCTGTCACAAAGGCACTGCTGATGCTCTACAAGAAACAATTACTTTGGGGATACTACGGAAAGTAGAGGGACATACAGAAAAGATTGGTTTAAAATATATTCTTGGAAGTTTCAAGTTTTAGTATTCCATAGTTTAAAGACCCGTAAGCATAACTTGGCACAACATTTGTTTTTAAACTTGGATTGGAAACTGAAACAAGCTGGAGAGCAGAAACAAGAGCAGCACACCATTGGTGAGAGCTCCCAGCATCCAGGAATGGATGGACATCAATGGAAACAGAAGGGCAGGGAGGCTGGGATGGCTTGGGCAGGTACAGTGACAATGCAGGAGGTCACCCACAGGCTTCCAGAGGGTTCAGACTATTTATTCTGAGCCAAGGTGAACAGCATTCCAACAGGCCCCTGATGCTGCCACACTGATAACATCTACCATCTCAACAAAACTCTGACAGCCACATCTGCTGACTGCTAACATGGCCTGTATGATTCAGGGCAACAGAGATCATCTCTGTGTGATTATTTCTTGTTTGTTGACTCAATACTTCCATTTAAAATCACTGACAGCAAGGGCATGGCCTGGCTCCTGCCGCTCCTGCTGCCCCAGGAGGCCTTGGGTGCTGAAGGAGGTCGCTGGCAGAGGCTGTGCATGTTCCCAGCTGTGCCTTGGGGTGCTGCTGAAGAGGAATGAACACAAGGACCAGCTCGTCACCTACATCCCAACTGCCCAGAGGAGTCCCATCTAGGGGACTTCAGATCTCCAGAGAAGAAAGGAACCAGGGATGGGAAAAGGATGGACACTACCTTTGAGCAAGCAAGCTGTACCTACTGTTTCCCTGTTTCCTGAAATCTTCCTTATGCCCCACACCCACCCAATCCATGAACTGGCAAATCTAAGCCTGTTTGGCCAAGCAGGCAGCCAACCTGCACAGCCCTCTGGGAGAAAACAGCTACAGTGTTAAGGACTTGCTGACAAGGCATTATTCCTTCCCCGCCTTTTATTATCGGGGTTGGGTATTTTTAATCCCAGAAACCTACTGGTTTGCATGTTGAAGCCAGGCTCTTCTGCATTGTGGGCAGGGTAATCTGTACCAGTGCTTCTTGGAATATCTTCTTCCTGATGGTGCTGCTGTCATAGTCATATTGCTGTCAGAACACAGAACAGAAACAAGCCCAGACGAGCTTGGGGTTATTAATCACTCACGCGAGGAACTGGTTCTTGTAATCCTGTCACTGGTGCAGCAGAGGTGCACTCAGGGCTTTGAACTGCCACGCAGGTTATTCCAGCTTTTGCAAAACCACTCTAAAATCTAGATTTCTGGCATCTCTTTCCATTCTTGTTTTTTTATACTTAGGCTAGAAACAGCCCCTGATTGCCCTCCCCGGGTATTTCAGCACTGCCTCTTCCGAGAGGAACGAATTCTAGGGGCAGGCTAATTATATAGTTAATTAAAAATTTATATCCAGATTCACGGCATCATCATAATCTGATTTAATTGCAATTAAAGGGACTGCACATGCAAGTACTTTTAAAATGGTCTGCCCAGAACTAGGTTTTACCCCTCAAAGGAGCAGTTTGCCACATGCCACTGAATTAGTATTTCCAGCTGGCTGGTAGGAGATATCTCCTTTCAAATACAGAGATAAATTCATATAAAATATATTCCCTTTTCCTAAAAAGGCAGAACCCAAGGACTTCCTGTCCAGAAGTGCTACACAAAGTTTACCTTCAGCACCCTCAGCTTGACTTTTTCAATGGTTGTTGCCACTTTGGCCGAGTCTGCCTGGTGACTTGGAGAGAAGAGCTGCTCAAAAGTATAAACTGCATTTTCCATCAGCTGAAAAGAACCATTTAAAAGATCTGTTAATAAGACCGGTAACATGCAAACATGATAAATGTAACTGTTAATTTGTGTTTTTGAAAAGGTGAAACAGAGAAAGAATAAAGGGCCTAAGATCGACAAATATTTCAGGTACTTTAAATGACTGTGGAAGGGGTAGAAGAGCCTCGTTTAGATTGCAACACTCAGTTTTGGAATGGGAAACCAAAAAGAAGATTATCTAATGCAAGAGAATACAAAAATGTAACTCCCTCAATGTCTATCTGGAGTTTACAGCAGGTCAATACGACAAGTCTGCTCATGTAACTGAACAGTTCTATCAGCAAACATACTCAGAGTGGATTAATTTATATTGTCCAGAAATTTTCTGCTGCATTTCAGTTCTCTGAAGGGCAACATGCACTGAAAATGCTGCAATAAATAAAGAAAATTAAGCCTTGGTATCACTGTCATGCTGTCACAGCTTTCTTGCATAGATTTGATCTCATGTCACCACCCAAAGCGACGGTGACAAAACTAAAAAGTAGAATTGATTATCTATATATAAAGACCACAGACAAAACTTACTACCCCTAATAAGAAGACTCCCATTGACTTCTACCATTAATCATTAATAAATAATAATAATACGGCAGATATTTTTAAGGTAATTAATAATTAGCTACCCTTAGAATACCAATAATAATCAGCAAAAATCACACAGAGTGCAATCATTTCTCACAGAATTATGTTGAGCTGGTATTTACCATATTTTCAGGTTATCCAAAGATTCATTAAAAACATTAAACCCCTGCTCTGAAAATATCCTTCAGACAAACAGTCCTGCAGGTGTTAATTGTGTCTAATGAGGTTTTGCCTTTTTTTAGCTGTTTCCGTTCAAATTTTAATATGTTCTGATTGGAGAAGCCCACGGGGGCTGTCCATTCATGCCAGTTGAGCACTGTGCTCCCAAATTTCCTAGAACTGGCCACTAGAGGATGCCAAGTTCCCAAGGCAAGGAATGCTGCTCCACCTCTGCCCGAGTCAGGGCTAAGCCAAATGCTCCTTTTAATTAAGACAACACGAACACAGACATGTCTGATTTTACTCATTAATAAAAGAACTGTCCATGGACACAAAGGGAAACTACTCACTATTTTTATGAGGAAAACACCAGACTTTTAAAGCGGGAGATGCAATAACAGCATTTTTAGAACAACTCGTGCTATGATTGAACTCATTTCTCGTTATTTTGACTCATGCACTGTTTAGAAAAAAAAAAACGCTGCTTGGTTTTATGGGATTTATTTTCTGTCTAATTCTTTCTCTTAACTCATGGTCTTCACTTACTGAAAGACACTTTATTTGGCAGCTTTTTTGAATGGTCTCCCTGAAAGACCCAGACATGAGATCAGAATTTGATTTTTGAATAATTCTTTGGCTGCTGGTCATGGCTGTACATAGAAACGCTGCTTTTAGGAAAACCCTGTCCCAGCACTGTGCTAGACACTCGTTTTCCATATTCATAACTCCCACTCCATAGATCTGGACCAGCTCCACTTCACAAGATTCCTGACTAGATTATTTAGTTTCCCAGCCACGGATTAAAATCACAGGATTCGATTTAGAGCTACAAGGGCAAGTGTGCCTTGTGATCTGGCAAGTGAAATAAGTCTGCTGGCCAGCTCCTAAGAGACTTCTGGCCAGGCATCCAGAAGGAATGAAAGCCAGGCCTAATTACAGTCTATACCAATACACACAAGAGGGGACAAAAAGGTGGAGCTCATTTTTCACCTGAAATGATGTCAGCACTTCCCCCAATCCCCTGAAAACTGAAGCTGGATAAAGTACCTACATCCTTAGACATCATCTGTCTCCAAGTAATTACCAGTTTCTAACATTAAAATGCCTTTTTTTAATATAAATGAGAAAATAAACTACCAAAAAGGAGACATTCCATTTTGGTAAAATATATTTAAGACCCTTCCTGAAAAATCCTTCCCTCTTGGGAATGGGAATCAGGTAGATTTTAGTCACCCCATTGGTTATAAGCACAACTTTGCTGGGTGCTGAGACACTGGGAATTCAGACCATGAAGGTTCAGAGAAGAGATTACCCATCCAAAATTTTTGTGCCTTGCTGAACGACTCACAAACACACAACCTCCCAAATACAAACCCCAAGCAGCACCCAGGTGATCTCCTCAGGTTTTGTTCTCTCTGCTTTGACTGAGAGAGTCTCTGGGACTCGAGCACAGCTTTTATCAAGATCACTTCCAAGCAGATTAGCAGGACAATCCTAATCTGTTCTCCCGGGAGGAAAAGCTGGATCTTACAGTACCTCTTGCATGAAGTTCTGTGTCCTCTGAATCACAAAATCAATGTGATAGACCTTGAAGCGACTCTTGAGGTCCTGCAGGAGCTCCTGGAGGAGGTTCACCTTCACATAGCAGGGCTCCATCTTCACGGAGTTGAAGGGCAGTTTCATAAGCTGATCCACGTTCTGCATTCCAGTGCAGGAAGAACAGGTTTCCAGGGAAAGCAACCAGAGGTGAATTTTTAACAGAGAATGTAACAATTTAGCCTTAAACCAAATTCTGGAATCTACCTTCTAGTTGCACAAATACCACTTGACTTTCTAAATGACAATCCCAAGCATTAACTTACTTCCACCCGGGAAAGCAAATCCTGCTCTCAGCCAAGTTCTAACCAGGAGGTCCTTGCTCTAATATAAAGGCTCCAAATATATTTTGTCTTACCTCCTTTAGCTTTGTCATGTCATTGGTCTTCTGGAAGTCCTGGATGATGTCATTAACTTCTTTATCAAAAAGCGAGCGGACTTCCGTGAATCCCGAACTCACGGGGCCCATGAGCTCCTCGAGTATGGAGGTGAGGAACGGCTGGATGTTCTCTGTGCAGCACTTCTGGGCAGGCTCAGAGACAGTGGCTGGAGGGTCACACAGCATAAGGGTTGCATTTAGAGATACAGCGACGAAGTCATGGGAACTGATCTACTTCACAAGGAATTCTATGGTTCCGTAGCTTTTCCTGGAGCTACACCCCCACAAAGATGCTGCGGGTGATGAAAGGAGAGCTCACAGTTTTATGAGTGACAAAGAAACCTCTCTTCTCATGCCTCACCTAAACAGCAGCTGCTGGGGGCACTGTGAGAGCAGAGGAAAGGGCAGCTCTAGGTATCAATTACCAGGAATTTATTTATTTATTTGCCAGCTTAAGCAACACCAATAATGTTTTCTCTGCTTTGTAAACTCACTTGTATATTCACAGCAAAATTATGATTACCTGACATTAGTTTAAAACCAGCTAGGAAGCCCTTGGGTTTAAGAGCTCTTTGGTAGCCTATGAATTTGTCACATAACCAGAACCTGGCTTTGTGGTGCATTCCTAGAAATCAGGTCAAAACCACTCCTCTTTTAATTATGCTCATGTGACCTGTATCTTCACTACCTAAGGCTGTGCAAGTCAAAATGAAAGCAGAATGAACAACTCTGATCAGGCTACTCAAAACCTGTCAGCTCCAGCCTGACAGGACCTGGTGTTTTCACAGACACAGCAGCCACAGGTGTCAGCTCCCAGCAGAGGCAGCGCAGGCTCAAAGCATTTGTTGGCTGAAAATTGGTGTCTCCAGCTGGATTTTTCAAAACACACGAGGATTTCAAAACAATGACATCTGGTCATTCAACACAATGGGAAACTTTAAAAAATTGCTCCAAAGCACAGCTGTTCCTTCACTGACCTTTGATTTTTCCAGCTAAGAAGTTCTTGGAGTTCAGAATCTGATCCATGTCTGAACGAATGGTTCCTTCAAGAGTTTTTGCAAAGTCTCTGCATTCTTCTTTCAAGGTACTTAATCCTTCTGCCACTTGCTGCTGGACTAAGCCATAAGTTTCTTCTACGATCTAAACCCAAATTAAATTAAGAAGCAGAGATCAGAACCAGCACCCACAGGGAGCTGCTGTGAGAAACAGCTACTCTGCAAGTCTCAGTACTTACACCAAACCAGGCCCGCTTCCTATCATTCCTCTTCCCCTTCATTTTAGGCAGGATCATTGTCTGAAGGTTAGGCAGGAGTTCCTCCATCACAAGGTTGCTCAGGATCTGTAAGGTCAGAATGACGTGTTCACACACTGCTCTCCACCAGAAAACTGAGCACCTGCATCACAGTGATGTGCACAGGCAACCTCAAATATCCAGGGGCTGAGCTGTCCCAGGCTACCAGGAGGACTGGATTTAAAACACTGGGAAAGCCTGAGGGGAGCTCCATGCATTTCATCCAAAGCAATTTTCACTGTAAGACTTGAAGATACCAGGCAAGGACTGACAGCAGATGAACCAGGATGCCTGCTAGAGTTCACAGCATGCTATTATGGAATTGCCATGTGCAAATCAATGGAGCTAAAATGATTCATTTCAAGGGAGAAATCTAATCAAAAACACTGAAAAGCTGGTTTGCTGACTACTGCTCCCCCAAACTGACCTCGCTCTGGGATGCTCCCACCCTCCCAGAGGAGATATCATGGGAGAGAAATTGTGCTGAGGAGTCATCAGACAAAGAATATTTCTGACAGGAAGATCACTGGCCAAAAAAAGGAAGATATGACTGAACCAATTTGAATCTCCAGCACTTTTCTGGGTGAGCACCAACTGCCCAGCTTAAACAAGAAAAGCAGGAGATCACAAGAAAAACAGGATAGAGGACAGAAGTGGAACCCAATAATGTGGGTAATCTGTGAATCAAATTATTCTACTCTACATGATTTTTTAAATTAACTTCTGTTTTCAAAAAATGTGTAATATGATCCAAAAGATTCATTAGTTCCAACCTAATCCTGAGGCAAAAGGGATGAAATAAATAGCTCTTGGAGTTTGTGAAAGATTTTCCAAGCAACTTCTTTTGTCACTAAAAGACAACTATACTGGTCTAAAACCAGTCAAACTTTCACACTGTAGAATTCATATACATTCAAATCTCCTCCCAACACCTCCAGATTTTTGAACAAAACCCATATGAAATCTATAACCTAAGAAGGTATTGGTGACAAAGGTGCACCACAGAAAGGCAGGAGGAAGAAAAGAGTCCAAGGGACTTCTACACACCAAGAGTTCATGATGGAACGTAGGAAAACTGAGGAAAAGGTATCACTGCCCCGTTCTTTGATTTTCTAAACTGACACTGAGCACTTTTATCCCTCAAGCACATTTTCACTTTGGATTCAGTGGTTGCAGAAGAGACCCATCACCCTCTCTGATCCCAGCATCTAACTGGCAGTCCGGTCTGGCAGATGGTTCCAGTCAGAAAGGAAAGACACCAGACTGGCAATACAGATGATACCAATTTGGGGAGTAGTCCACAGGCTGGCAAGCAAGGCTGCTATTCAGAGGGACCTCGATGGGTTGAAGAAACGGGTGGACAAAAACCTCACAAAGTTCAGCAAAGGCAAATGCACAGTCCAGCATCTGGGATGGAACATATCACAGAGAGACAGAGCAAGCCCAGGAAAAGGCCAACAGAATGCATCTGAAGGTGGGGTCCATTTCTCACTCTGGGTAAAGGATGTGCCCAGAGAAGCCGTGGCTGCCCCATCCCTGGAAGTGTCCAAGGCCGGCTTGGACGGGGCTTGGAGCAACCTGGGCTAGTGGAAGGCAGGGGTTGAGATGGGCTATAAGGCCCTTTCCAACCCAAACCATTCTGTGATTCCGTGATTCTTTCTCACTGGTTTCAGAGGAGTCTCACAGAGAGAGTACACAGCCCTCCTGGCTCTCCAGTGGAGCCTGAGCAGGGTTTGTGCTCAGTGATGAGCATTTGAACCCAGCTCTCCTTGCTTCAACAACAGCCCAGCACGGGCCACATTCAGGATCATGGCCCTGATGCTCCCAGCTGCTGGCTGAGCCAATACAGAGTGCAGAGACACCCTCCCAGCTTTCCCTTTTCATCCTGTCACTGCTCCTTCACTCGTGTCAGAGCTTCCTGATGCTGAACCTCGTGTTTTACAGCTGCTGGAGCGGGTTTGAGGCACCAACACCAGCACGGGGGAATGGCAGGAACTCAGACAGCAGAAGGATGGGCTCTGACTGTGTGCCAGTGCAACACAAAGCATGAATAGCCCCCACAGAAATATAACACACAGTGGACTCTGATATCCCTCTGCTATACCTACAACAGGCAATGCACTATTGCCATAGCTTCATTTACTGAAGTACTTACAGATTATGCCACAGCAGCACTTCACATTCAGCAAATATATTTATTGGCATTCTGCAGGGATTTTTACAGCAACAAATTGCAGCCTGCTGTGTTCCAAACCACTCACTTAGGTTGGATATTGGATATTTGCCTAAAATAATTAGCGTGTTTGGTCCAAGCAGGCATGAGAACACACCACACTTACAGAATGAGTTATTACCAGGGAGATAATAGTGGAACTAGGCTGGATGTCTTCTGATTACAGCTCTCTGGAGGTATATGGGTTATGAGTAAGTTGTTGGCAAGCAAAAGCAAAAATAAAACATGAAATGAAACTAGCACTATAATAGCTCCATAACTGGAGGGAGGAGGGGAGAAGAGAAAACTCTCACTCCCTCCACAGGAAGGATGGAACAACTTGTAGTGAGGAATTTATTATCAGATGCTAGCATGAAACGTCAGTCCCTGACATGATGGCACTGGGAAGGACACTGTAGAATTTTCTCTGGTTTGCACCCTTTTCAGCATTTCAGAGGTAGGCTGCTCCTAAAAGAATAATCTGGTTTCTTAAAACAAAACACTCTCTTCGGGTTTTTTTCCACTCTCCCAAAGGGAAGCCTGATTTCATCAAGGAAAACACCCAGCAGCTGGTACTGAAATAAACAGTTGCTGCTGAGTGCTCAGTGCTTTGGAAAAAGAATTATAAATCAGGGCCCAAATATCTCAATTGCCCTAAAAGAGGCATGGAGTGATGCCAGAGGGATTGGTGGAGTTACCTCAGATACTGTCAGTGCTTCAAAGTCACACACTCAGGTGCCCAAATATGGACGCAGAGCATTTCTGCAGAACTGAAGTACACACATTTTTGGTGTTTAAGTGTGACTGTTACTATGCAAGACTCTGTTTCAGAAGTTCTTATTAGAAAAGAATTATCACTTACATGTGAGTTAGAAGTATCTTAAAATCTCAGGTATTTCTACCTACTGAGTTTTCTTTTTAAAAATGCCATTTTTTCCCAAGGGGCTTTACAATCTTCACTGTGCTCAGAGCTGCCATATTCAAAGGCAAAAAAACCCCAGGAATATATTCTTTTACCTCTTTTTCATTGCCAGTTATCATTTCCCACGTCCCATAGTGGCCTTTCTCCTGCCGGAAGAACTGAATGGCTTCTAGGAACGCCTCGACTTCATACGTGGTCTGCTTGAGGAAATCTAGGGAAAACAAAGAGGGACACAAAAGGATTTGCCCATAAATAACCCTTAAAAAACAACCACCCTCCTTTGCTGATCCATTTTCCCATTCCACATGCATCCAGCAGCAATGTTTTTAAATCGTTTCCTAAGCCTGAGTGCCTGAAGACCTTGAGCTTTCATTAAGATGTTGAACTCTCCCATTGCACAAATGAACTATCACAGGCCATCCCATCCAGGCTGGGAAGTTAAACCAACACCACCAAATGGAGGAAGAGGAGGGAATAGTTTTATGGCATCAAACCTCGTCCACGTAGACTTTGATAAGGCAGCATTAACCTATGAAAGCTCCTCCCCTCCACTGATACCTGTGAGCAGTGTAGGATGGCACATAGGAAGACTGTGACATCATGTAGCAGGGCCAAAAGTTGGGAATTCTCCCTCTTTAACATAATGATAGTCAGCTTATTGTGGCATGTTGTGTGCCTTGATAACTTACTAAAGCCTGAGTTAACACTCCCCAATATATTTTAGTTCCTTTGTTTTATAAGGAAACTGATGATTGAGATGATTTTTCATGGATGTCCAACAAAACAGACCTAGACAAAGGTAAGCACCGTGCTCACACCAATTAGCACAAAAACTTCTGGCAGCATCCTGCTGCTTTCCCTAAATATTTCAGGAATGTTTACCCACAGCTCTGGAGTAGCTGGTTATTGTCCAAGGCCACTGCTGCTGGATGGTGGCACTTCCCAAAACAAAGTGGTAGCTTGGGGACACCCTGTTGGACAAATGAGTCGCTCTGCCTCAAAATGTGGAAAAGCTCCCTGGAGCAATGTGGCTGCTTGACAAACCTGAGTTAGAAACCACCCCCTAAAGACTTCAGGGATTGAAGTGCTGTGTCTTCACTATGAAACAGAGCTCCAGGAGTATTATCTTAAAGAAAAACAAAGCCACAAGGGTTTATTGCCCCTCTCCAAGGTTTTCTACTGCAGCCTTGATCCGCTGAAGTCCTGTCGTGTTAGGAAGGAAGGAGGGAAGAACAAGAATGTTGATTCTCTCAAAGGTAATTATGCTGCTTTAAAAGTTCCTAATACATATAAACATTTGTGATGTGAAGAGTCGAGGATTAGGTCCTCAAGCCTTGCTTGTCAACCAACACACTTTATTTTGGCTTGCTCGTGGAGCTTCTAAAGAGAGAGCAGCTTTACAGGAGGTTTGCATAAGTGCCAAGGGCAATATGGGGATTATACAAATTAGGGGAAGCATGGAGGATTAACTACAGTAATGCCTGAAATGTCTCCTCCATGTGCTTCTACAAAAACAACAGCTACAGAAACCTACAATTAATTTCATCAGGGCTTCACCATTGAAGTTTGAAAATGACTGCTTGAAAACAGCCCTGTAGAGATTTTATGTGCGTGGGGCAATGAGGCCTCAGATCTGCTGAGAGCCCAAATGCCAGAATTTGGCCTTTCAGAGTTTCTCCTGGCTGCAATGACTGCAGGAAGGTTTATTACACACACTGGGGGCCACTGAACCCTCCCAGTGCCACTCTCGAGATACTGCTCTTGATTTGCAGATATTTGGAGGTCCAAAGAAATCACACAAATTCTCCAAGCTCATATGATGATCAAACCAGAAAAAATCAGCCAAGTGAAATCCCAACCCTGCCTTCACTGTCACCTCCACAATTTATACCATTTTTCATACCAAATCACAAATCAGGATGCTCAAATATCAGTATTAGTTGTAAGTCAGGCTGTTCACCGCCAAGAGAACATCCTCTGACCACAGCTTTAATGAAAGCATGGAGTATTTCACCTGAGAAACGGGTGGAGCATTGCACCTGAAAGCTTTTGTCCTCCCAAAGTTGAATATTCTGAGGAGCAGAGGGCTGGGCTGGAGGAAGGGGGAACTGCAGCTCCCACAGCCCTCTGGTCATGACTCACATGTTTTCCTTCTTCACAGCTGTGCTCCCTCCTAACCCAAAGGGCTGGATCTTGGACCTGCTGAGATGGGGATGCGCCAGTGCTGACAAGAATCTGCCCTCTAACATCATGAAGTTTTAAACTCCATGCTCAAGGGAGTATTTCCTCTCCATTCTGACTGCCCCCAAACCCGTAGAGCAGTGGGAAGAAGGTGCTAAAAATCCAAGAGTGATTCATTTGAATAGTTCATGGGAAAAACATCAAGCTGTAAGTGCCATAAAATCCCAATCACGCATTCTTTCCTATGCCAGTAAACACAGGAGACAAACACAGTTATGGCAGGCTTGTTACAAAACCAGTTAAAAGTAGAAAGGAAGCTTTATCCTTCAAGGCTACTGCTTAATTTAGGCAATTTCATTCTCACTTTCCATAGGAGGAAAAGATTGCATCAGGGATAAGGCACTGAACAACCAGAGCCAGCCGGAGTGGGGCTGTGCAGAAGCTGCTGGTGAGGCACACGAGACAGAGGCACATTCATGGGATGGGGCTCAAGAAAAGAGAATTGTACCCCAGCTGAAAGGAGCTGTGCTGCACATCCTCCACCACTCCAGCAGGGAAGAGCCAGGCCTTCTGTTCAGCACACCCAGCACTTCAGGAAGGGGCTGCAGGACGGCAGCTGCCCTGGCAGGCACAGCAAAGGCAAGAAAACAAGGAATAAGCTGTTGGGGCAGCCCTGCCTGCGTGACAGACAGAGGATGGGGCGTGGGAGAGGGAAGCACATGCTGCAGCTGCAAAGGGGGCAGGTGGTAAAGCCCAGTGGTATCAGGAACGACTGTTCTCCAGGAGAAAGGACGACACGTGCTCCCCTCTCCTGAATGCCCTCACAGGGGCTTCCCTCCAAAACATGTGGCACCTCTCAGGAGTGATCCATCTGTCCTGCTGTTTGGAGGGAGTGCAGCATGTTAGGGGAGCTTGGTGCTGTGGTGGTTGTAGGTCTTCCTTACCCAAATCCCACCCAAATCCATGAAGTTTACTGAATGTCCTCTGGCAAAAGGCTGGTGAGGCTTTACAGGTACCCAGACTGATGCTGTGTGCTTAATCCAGGCTGCTCTGCTCTTGGAAAATCACCCTCGTGCCTTTTCCAGCTCCTAATGAATGTAACATCCACTTATTTGTGGAGATTAAAACAAAATTCTGTTTAATTTTAAAATAAGAAAACCCACCTAGACACTCAACATACCAAAATGTGGAGCCCAATTTTAACAACAGGTAAGATATGGCTACCCATAGATTCTTTTCCTAAACACAACAGAGTAACTGCTTTAAAGCCCCTATTGAAAAGATGGAAGCACATCTGGAAGCACCATGACTTTACCTCAGTCAAAACACTGAGGAGCTCCACGCAAAAACTCCTACAAATAGGCCCTGTTACCAGGAAGGATGAGTGCTGCAGCTGCCTCTGGCTAAAACTGGACTTCCAGCAAATCCACATAACATGAAACATGAACATTCCAGTTCAAATTGTGGATCTGTGTATACTGCACACTCCTGCACAGGGCTGCTGTTGATGATGTCTGATCACTTAGAGGATGATTTTTCTTAATTCCAGTCAAAGGAAGAAGCCATTATAACATTTAAATAGCTGTTAAAAAGTGGTTATTTCAATATCCAGTTTAAACTCTGTGTCCCTCTGAACGATAATTGTTAGTAATGGCACTTGGGGACATGGTTTAGTGGTGGCCTTGGCAGTGCTGGGTCAATGGTTGGATTTGATGATCTTGGAGGGCTTTCACAACCTTAATGCTTTTAGGATTCCATTCAAACTCATTACTGCAGCATGAAAGAGGCTAAAATGGTCATCAGACATCAGGAACGACAAAAACACAGTGCCCCTATTGCAATCCAGTAAATGTCTTCCTCCCACGTGGGCTTTTCTTGCGGTAAATTCATTACTTTTATTGTTAATAACAGTGCAAGGGTATATTGACTGTGGATAAAGTGCTTCACCAAAGTGAGCTACACCATGGAGAGTAATCTCAGCTTTTTGGCTGACATTTCACAAAAAGCTGAGGCCCAAAGGCACAGATGAACAAGTGTCAAACCAGAATCTGAGCTCACAGAGCATGGGTTTGACTTCCAGGAATGCTGACTCTGACACAACCCCATCACTGAGCACCAGAGCTCGGAAGGAATCCACCCTGGCTTCCTCTGCTCCCTGCAGCACTCCCATCTGCAGTTGGGTGACAGCGAATATCATGTTCCAGGCAGCCCCTGAATCCTTCCTGCAGGTCACTAATTGCTATGGAAGCACTCTGGCCTCCAACCAGAGCTGTTTTTACAGGAGCTGATTGTGTCCAGGCCCGCGGGCCTCGCCTGGCTCTGCCTCCCAGCTCTGCTCAAATGAATCTTCTCAGACAAGTCACTCACAACCCCATACAAAGAGCCCATGATGCTTTAATTCCCTCCTACAAGACAGCAGGGCACAGGAATATCCCCTCAAACCCTCAAAACCAAAGGCTGGCTTTGGCTGAAGAATGAGGAAGGCAGGACAGTCCCTGCGAGGAGATGAAGGTGACCAAGGACTCGAGTTTGGTGTTGTTTCACAGCAGAATGTCACTTACTATTAATTTTTGGAACATGATAAATGAATAGAAACTGCATTTCAGTTTATGCTTTTCCTTGATTCTTCAAATATTTGGTGGAGAGCTGGCTCAGGTGAAGGCAGTGCCAAAACACCTCTTGTAACAACTCTTTCTTGTTCGTCACCTCATAGAGCATTTTCCTGGGACAAGAAAAATCTCTGTGCAGGTATTGGTGAAGGGCCTTCCTTCTTGTGATGCTACAAATACACAGTAGGAGGTGGATAAAAAAATACTTGGAATTTTATGTCCAGTCTCAAAAGACAGTGCTTCCACCCCTTATTATTTCCTCAACAGAACAGATTTCATGCTAAGAAATGCAAATTACGTTTTTTCCCATTTTCTCATCCTTCCAAGTCATCCCCCTCTAACCTTGGCATCTGTTTCTTCCAAATATATTTAAATTGATGCTTTTCCCCTGCTTTCCATTACACAAGCTCTTCAAATAAAAAAAAAATAATTTCAACTGATTTTTTTCTTTAATTCAGTTCTTTGCAAACAAAAGCTGGTAAAAAAGAAAATACACTCCCCCAAACCAACTAAACAGACAGGACATTGCCATCTCTTGTACTGGTACTTCAAAGGTAGTGCTTACACACTGCCAGCCACCAAAGGCTTTGGGGTGAAGGCAGCTGGAGAACATCAGGGAATAAGAGACGTTCCTGCAGTTAAGGAATCACTCTGCCAACCTCCCAACACCACAGCTGGGGACTGCCCAATTAATAAAACAATGAGCATGATGAAAAATGATTTCCCTTCCTAAGAGCTCACGTGAGCGCCCAGCACATTTTCAGAGCTGATGTTGTCAGGTATCACAGGCAGCCATAAAAAGGCCATGGCCATCAACTCCAACAAAATAAAACTGTGGGAATATCTGCCTCCAAAAAATAAGCAAATGGTCCCAACCCAACAGAGGTGTCAGGTAAAAAAAGGAGAGAATCCACCTGCTTGAACCTGGGGAGATGAGGAGACCTCAGGAAAAGATAGGTTGCCCAGGGCTTGTAAAACAGCTCCAGCACCACTGGAAATGATGCTCTGAATGAAGGGACACCCCCCATTTCCTGTAACAAAACGGAGTCCTGGCATGGCAGTGCCCAAAGTGAGAACAAAGTGAAATGCAGAGAATGCCCTGGGCCAGAGAGGCAGCAGCCTCCCAGCTCTGATGATTTCTGAGAGCACTGAGCTGCCCCATCTTTCGCAGACACGCGGTGTGAGGCTGCAACCACCAACAGAAGCTGCAGGAGGTCACTTCCAAAGGGGATACAACCCTGCAAGAACATGCTGTATTTATTGCAAACACAGTTTGGCAGCACAAGTTCCCTCTGAGACCACCAAACCAGCACTGAGCAGGGTTAACTTGTTTGACTGGCATCACCACAGTGCCCCTGTAAAAGCTGTTCAAAGCAGCACCAGACAGGTCACAGGGAACCTGCCTCTGATGGCACCAGCAGCTCTGTGTTCCATCATCTAAAACATGAATGAACACTGCACAAACACACCTAAAGAACCACATTATCACTTATCTCTGATAATTTCCAAGCACTTTCCAAATCAGATACTATATTCCTGGAGCAGGTGGGAATCTGGAGAAGAGAAGGCTCCGGGGTGACTTTACTGCAGCCTCCTGGTACCTGAAGGAACTACAGGAGAGCTGGAGAGGCACTTTGGACAAAGGGCCTGGAGAGACAGTACAAGGGGCAATGGCTTTGAGCTGAAGGAGGGTAGATTTAGATGGGATATTGGGAAGAAATCCTTCCCTGTGAGGGTGGAGAAGCCCTGGCACAGGTTGCCCAGAGAAGCTGTGGCTGCCCCTGGATCCCTGGAAGTGTCCAAGGCCGGGTTGGACGGGGCTTGGAGCAACCTGGGCTAGTGGAAGGTGTCCCTGCCCATGGCAGGGGGTGGGATGAGATGGGATTTAAGGTCTCTTCCAACCCAAACCATTCCAGGATCCTGTGATTCTGTGATTTCCCTGCTGAACTTTGAAGCTGGAGCCTGAGCACCACCTCACACCTGCACAAATGGGTGTCCTCACAGCCCCTAACACACATCAGGTGAGGGGCACAGGGCAGTGGCTCTTCTGCACCACCCCACGCTCCATAACACGTCAGAAAAAGAGAATCAGCCCGAGGTGAGAGAGGCAGGAAGACTGCAATGGCAATTATGATTTTAGCACATTCACCATCTTGGGTGTTTCAGGATGAATGTCACTCCTCCAGATTGAAAATCCTCCCCACAGTGTAGGCAAGCAGGCTGGCTGGAACAGCAAGGACTGAAGGAACTGATGCTGTAGAGCAACAACATCCCAGAAAGAGGAAAAATAGTCTTATTTGAAGCAAAATATTCTCTCTTATACAAAAAAAATCCATATTGTGTCCTAAAAAAATGAGTTTAGCAGCTCCCCACAAGCCTCATCAAAGATATTTATAGTGAAATGGTTTTGAATGTTATGACAGCATTAATATTGCTCTGGAACTTCACACATCAGGGCAGGGCAGCTGTGCCTCAAACATGTCTGGGGAAAGAGCAGCCATGGTCTCATGGGGATCACAGGAGATCTGACCTTATGAAACACAAAGCAATTTAATTAATCAAAGTGCAGCAGCTGCTGTGAGAGGAGCCAAGTCCTGGTAGATGAAGGACTAAATACTGTCTTCATTTGTACCTTTTCCCACCCCAAATTACTACACAATCCTTCCAAAAGGCCTCACTTTCATCCCAGTGCATGAGGGCGTTTTTCTTTAATGTCATGAAAAGCAATTTCCTCCTCAGTCTACTTTAATTGCTCCTTCCACATCCATCAGAAGCAGGCAACAAGGAAATCCTTCCCTTCAGCTGCCCCCTCTGGAGAAGCAAAGCCACCCTGTTTGTGGCATGAAGGCTCAGAAATCCTTCCAAAGTGCTGTTTGGACTCGAGACAGCTGCTCTGCTCTTATATGGAGACACAGAGGTAGATTAATATACAGACATACATATCCTTCTCTTAACTGTTTCATGGCAGCTTCTCAACCCTTACCAACACTTCAGCAATTATTCTGAACTACAGTCCAAGAGCTGGTAAGTCCTACATGTACTATAAACATGTACCATAGGAAAGTTAGAAATAACTATGAGAAAAACAACTATCAGATAAATTTAGAGTTGAAAATGTGGACACAGAGAATGACAACCCTAAAAGTCAGAGATGGAGAAAAAAATCTGACCCTGTCCCAGTTGTCTTGATGTAGCCAAGCCCCTCCTGAGCTTAAAACTACATTTTGTCTTTGTCTCTTGCCTCATGTATTTTTTTCCTTGTACTTATTTCATGTATTTATTGCTCAAAACAATTTTTGGTGTTGTTCCTGTTGAAACTGGAGATGACAGGATATGGTTTTTGAAAGTCCCTCAACTTCCTGTGTCAGGAGGGTGATTCTCAAGATAACGGATGTGAAATCAAACCAGATGAAAGAAAATAAAATCCTGAAGTGAAACTCTGGGTCTCCCAGAACGAGCCACTTGTAGTTTCCTTCTCATCACACAGACTTCCCTCTGTCCCAGCACCAAGAGGTTGGGCCTCTTCCTTTTTAGCAGGAAATACGAAGTGAAACACATGCAGAAAACGAGAGGACTTCCTAAAAACCAAATAATTAAATAAAGGCTCTGAAGAAACTTCAGTCTGATTTTCAGGGCATACAAACATAATGGAGAATGGGGAGTACTGGAGCACTGTGAATATTTTAAGCCTTTCCCTCAATATTGCCATTTTGGACTGCCGGAGCATCCCCAGTGCAGGTCAGGTGGCCATTTCAGCAGCCAATTTCCCCCAAAATTTGAGGAGTGCAGTTCTCAACGTTTCACTGAGAAAATGAGGAGCAAGAGGCAACCAAATAAGTCCAGGCTGTGGATGAAAGTGGAGAGATCATGGAGATAAGGCAAAGCAATAAATCCCATGCTGCCACCACATCTCACCTGGGAGTAATTCGTTTCCTCCACACTCCACCTCAAACCAAGCACAGCCTCTTTAAAAATCTGAGGAGTTTTAAACCTAAGCATTACATAAAATCCTACACTGATGGAGGTCTGTCCTCCAGGGACATGTGGGAAGAACAGGCTCCCTGGAAGCAGTTCCCCTCTATCCAGCCCTCTCTGAGTGCCGGGGCAGCCGGGCCGGGTCCTGGTGCCCATCAGTTTTCTGGGGTTCCTCTGCCGCTCCCTGGGCACTTGTGTTTTCATTAATTAGCCCTTAATCACAGATTTAAAAGCCTTTGATCCACATATTCGATCAATAATAAAGGAAATCATTGTCTCCTCAAACTGCCAAGCCCCCATCAATGAGTACAAACACAGCAGGAGCACTGGGAGGGGAATGACAGGAAAACGTGCCACCCATACATCTGAATCCCATTTCCAAGCGGTGCTCCGTGAATCCAAAGGCTTTTGTTCTGACCAGAAATCCCAGAAATACAGGCTGGGCTGGTTATTTGTACCAGAGGGACTCCAAAGAGAGGGAAGAGCTGAATGCCAGGGCGGCTCCCAGAGCAGGACCACACGCTGGGTCACTCCAGCTCTGCTGGGTGGGACAGCGGGGCCGACTCTGCTTCCCGGGGGAAAACACACTCCAAGGCCCAAAACTCCTCCAAGGCCCTGCCTAAAGCCCAGGGGGATTCGTTCCTTTCCAGGAGGGGCAGATTACAGCAAGGACAGAAAGGCAACTTCTGATCAGACATTACATCTGTCTTTGTCCTGCCCTTGCCAAATCTCCCCTGGCAAAAGTGAACTCTCTTTCAGAAGACGTGGGGTGAGTGCTGCCTTGGCTGGTGCTCTTTATCCCACTAAATCACATTCCACAATTGAACTCGAAGGGTTTTTCACATTTCTGCTTTCTTTTCAAGTTTATTAAATAAAACATACAGCCAAAGTTTACATCACAATCCTCACTACCCCCAGTACTGGTGCACGTGCCTGTAACTTTGTCAGATCGTTCACACACCCATTTTTGGTCAGCAGAATTCTTTGCAAATAAGCCTTTAAAAAGTATTAATAAAGTCATGTTTTTCAGTCATGTGAGAATGAATATAAATCAATATGAAGACCTTGGAAAAAGAAGTTCACTCCCAGGGCACAGTTCAGGTTACTGGGGTGCTTGTCTGTGATCATTTTTCCACTTGCAGCACCTAAGTCTCCAGGAGATGATATAACTCCAAGAAATCCAGAAAATATGGGCTCCTGTTTCCTTGTCAGCTGTTAAAACCCTTTTCCTGGTGTAACAGTAGGTCCTAATCCAGACTGTCTTTTTCTATTAATCACCCTGTTGGGCGGAAATACTGAGGCAGAGAGGATGAGCCTTGAGGAAGGCACTGGGGTGTCACTAAGCATCTTCTGTCAGATCAAAACTTGACCACAGGAAAAGCTGAGAGGGATAAATCCTGGAACAGATGCACAAATGAGCAATAGCTGAGCCATATGAAATATAATAAAGTGCAGACTTGCAGGCTTTGGAGATGGAAAGGACCTATTAGGTCATCTAAACCCAGCTTTTGCCAATTCAGGATTGTCCCCTAGAGTGATGTGCTGAACTTTATGAAAAAACCCAGGCTGCCAAAAGCTTTGTCAAGCCTGTTACACTTTGCTCCAGAAGAGAAATGAAAAACCCCAACCAAAGACCTAATGAACAGGCTTCAAGTCATGGAGTGCCAGGAAAATGATTGTGTTTCCATCTCTTTACCAAGCGTTGATGAGGAACCAAGTCCAGAGGACTTTCATCCCGTACAACTGCCACAGCTAAAACCAGGCTCACCAGAACTGAAAGCCACAGAGTCAGGCTTTGGCCTCGGGTTCCTCCAGCAGCTCCACAGAGAATATTCACTGAGGCTCAAGCTACTTGGAGGTGCCAAGTGAAGGCCTGTTCCTTTCACACTGCTGCCTCCAGCCTCTGTTCATCCAGCCAGGAAATGGTATCTGGAGCTGCTTGCTCTGGGAGGCTCCCAGAGCCAGGAGGACACACTGTCTCACCACCTCCAGCAGGGCTGGAAAGGAGCTGGGGAGGGGGAGTACAGAGTGTGAGGGTGGGGACCAGGAATCCTGGGAAGAAGCCCCTGCCACCAACCACCCCTGAGACCACACACATCTTAAGAAACTACCCAGAAACGCAGTCCTGTGTGTTTTCATCATGGGAATGGAGTCCTGAAGGAGACCAGGAATGCCTCTGGCAGTGGAGACAAGGGAGAAGAGATGGCAGCCGAGAAGGATCCGTGGAGGACAGTGGGAGACAGCTGTCTGAGGGAATGGGGTGAAGCTGATGGCCAGGACACTAAAGTGACAGCTAAAAAACATCCACTGGGAGCCACTTCTGTAAGTACCAGGGGCTGTTCACACACTGCATCACAGCTCATTCCTCTACAAGCACAGGCTTCGGGCCCAAGGAGCTGAGATTGCTGGAGAAGTTTCTGAGTGTTCCCATCTCCCACCAAGGGCAGCAAGAGCAGATGGAACTCAAAAGTGACACTAAAGGCATGGTGGAGCCTGGAGACAGGTGGGGGAACCAGGGCAGCTGAAAAGCATTTCTTTTTCTGAAGGATCCAACTCATCCAATTTCATGGGAGCAAGGTTTTTATAACCCTAGCAAGCCACAAGTTTGGTTTGGTTTTTTTTAATTTCTCTAGTCTAACATACTCAGAAAGTGAGATTTAAAATTTCTCTTTGTGCAAACAACCCATACTGTGTCTTACACACCATTCACAAACTAGTTCCATGGTTTAACCATGGATGGGGCTTGACCTGCCATCAAACACCTGCAGAAAGGCCAAGCGTTGGATCACAAGTGATACAACACCACGGAAATGTCCTGGGAGACTACACTCCCTCCACACTTACAACCTGCTCTCCCATATGGCACATGGTGGGACTGTTGGGGTATCCTGTACAGGGCCATGAGATGGACTCGATGATCTCTGTGTGTTCCCTCCAACTCAGGGCATTCTGTGATTTTATGATTTATGATTCTGGATCTGGGATGAATTTGTCAAGCTTGCAAACACAGGGAGGGTGTCCTGTGCCACTTTTAGTAAACATCTCTTATAATTTTGTATCCTCATACTGGATTTAGATGGACTGACAGAGCGAGCAATTCCCATGTTGTCTAGCCAAGCTCACTTCGCTGCACCCCAAACCCCCCAGCTGTGCTCCCAGCAGAGCAGGAAGCAGGGTTACACTGACTTGTCCCTCGGGGTGCACTCACCGTGGTTGGAGTGTCTCACACAGTCCCCCAGCACGGCGCTGAACTCCCTCTGGGCTCCGGGCTCCGGGAAGCAGAAGTAGCTGTGCCGGGCAAAGGGCTGCCACAGGAACACCGGGAACTCCTTGGGGAGCTGCACAAAGGCTGGACTCACCTCCTTCTCACTCGACCCTGCACAAAAACACACCCCCCTGGAAAGCTGCCCATTTCTTGGGGTGGTTGGCTCATCTCTAGACCTTTGCTAGAGGGAAGCATGAGACAGGAAAAAATCAAGTCTGCTTCCCAATCCAAGCATTTGGACATGGAGGGCAGGGGGACACGGCCGGGATGGGCACACTCAGCAGGCACCAAACACCTCGCCACCTTACACCACAGCAACATGGCAGCCTCTTGCTGTGTGTCCAAGGTGGCCAAAAACTACACAGTCGTGGGAAAATTCCAAAGAAATTATTTCACTGGATTGCAGCTGCTGGGGAAATGGTTTTCATGGCAAGTGAGCAAGTCAGTGTGGGCAGCTCTGGTCTCTGCCACAGAGACCATATAGGAGCATATGGACTTCCATGTAGGAACTGCATTAAACCATGTTGGAACAGCAGTGCTTCCCTTGGCTCCAGGGTTTCCAAACACACCTGCACTTAAGAACTGTCCCTTCGAGCCCTTGGGGGTGAAGCAAAGAAAGCACCAAGTACCTCCAGTTCCCACCTGCCCTGAGTTTCTGTGAGTCCCTGTGCACAGGAGCTGCTGCACAACACATTTAGGGGTGACCAAACCCCATCCTGGGTCACTGCTGTGCTTTGAGAGCCCAGACACAGGAGGGTCACCTCAGAGGGTCTTCAGCATCACAGAGAAAGGGAAAGGGGGCATAAAAGTCTAACTGAGGCCCTCTTTTTTTGAAGGGAGAGCCATGGGAAGCCCACAAACAGCCTCAGGATGCTCCATGTTTCTCAATCCCAACTGCTACTGAGCTGTGGTGACACACAGAGGACACCCCCAAGCCCCTCTGACCACCCCATGCCTTGGGAAAGGGTGTAAGGGGGCACCTCCCAACAGTCGTAACTTTAAGTAGGATGAGACAGGACTTAAAAAATACATCCTTGTCTTCATGGTACCCTCATCCCTTTCATTACGTGGCATTCCATTGTCCAAATCTGACTCTGCCACATGAGATCTGCTCCCTGACAGCCTGAATTTTCTCTGTCTTTGTGCAGTGGGGGCAGGCAGGACCACAGCAGTTCCCATCCCAGAAACAACAAACTCAGCAGCAGCACCAGCAGCAACCTTCCTGCCCTCTCTGTGGGACTCATTATCAGCTGTGAGTCAACACAGGCAGCTGGCATCTAAAAATGGAAACAAATAAACCAGGAATATTAACAAAGCCCGGGAACAATGGTGGTGTGGTTCCTGCCCTGCTTCTGCACAGCTTCCATGGCTTTGTGCTGGGATGATGGGAAGAAAGGGAGCCTGCATTTCTCTGAATGTCAGCTTAGAGCACCTTCTGTGTTCATCCACCCTGGAGCTGTTCTCTGACTTGGGAAAAGGGCTGTGGGCATCTTCTGCTGCCCTGTTTTAATGTGGAGCCTGAAAGCCTTCCCAGAAGAGAGAACAGAATAAGGAACAGAGCCTGGGTTTTGGCAACTCAGGGCTTACCCACAGGATCTGGAAAATGTTTATCAGACAGCAAATTGTAATCTTCTTCTGAAGTCAGCACTTTGCCTCCTGCAGGAACAACGTGATATTTAGGGCTGGCTCCTTTCTGGTAGGCCTGGAAAATCAAGAAAGAGGGAGTATCATGAAACAGAGATTTAAGGAGAGGGAAAACATAAAATACACAACTCATTGACAAAGCCAGGAGTTGTTCTCCATGATCCTTGTGGGTCCCTTCCAACTCAGGATATTCTATGATTTTAATGCATGGGGGTATTCCCAAAAGGGAAAATCTTTTTATCAGGCTGAATTCTGGATATGTTCCCTAGACATGTCAAATCTAAAACACAGTTAAATATAAAAAACATGTTTGAAAATACCCTCTTAGAGCTTCTCTGCCATGAGGAAGAGTCAGGGACAGAAGGGAGGGAAAAGGATGGGATTTTCTCCTGAGCCCTCTTTGTTTGATATGTCAGCCAGGACTAGTTTGACTGTGGCCAAATGAAAAACTTCCCTGTAGTCAACCTGAGGCCACTACTACTTTTAAGTAACACAACTGCTACTTAAAATCCAACTGCAGGAGCAGAGGGATGCATTACAGTGACACACAGACAAGAAGTGTTCTGGGACAGGCAGAGGAAGGTTCAAAGTGCTGTCAGAATGATTCGCTAGTTCTTGCAAACATATATTGCCAAGGTTTTACCCTCAGCCATCCCCTTGGCAAGGCTGGAGCCACTGGGACGAGGACAAGGCTTCATCCAGTACTGCTGAAGGAGAGGCAGCAGCAACTCCACCTGGCACCAGTTTATTTGGGAATGGACCAGAACATCCAAGGAAGAAGCACTTACCTCCTTGGTCTCAAAGCAATCCACAGTGTAGTCATTTCTGATAACGACATATCTGTCCTTCCACTTCTTCAGATCCTCCGCGAAATGCAGCAGCTCTGCCTCGTACAAGACCGTCCCCGCTTCCCCTGGGGGCTGCAAAGACACTCTGTGAGCTCTGAGGCTGCTCTGGACCCCTGGCCAGTTGGAAGCTTTTATTCCTACATTTCCAGAAGGCTGCTACGAGAGCTCTGGAGCCTTCAAATGCTCTTTGGAGTCACAAACATCCCTCTGATTTGGGCAGATACTACATACATAAGCAAATTCTTGTAGCCTGAGCTGAGGAGGAAGCAGAAGAGCTCTGCCTTCCAAAAATACTGCCAGATTTCTGAGACAGAGATGTGATTCTTTCAGTTGGTGTGCTGAATGCAAGACCTTAGAATCCTGGAATGGTTTGGGTGGAAAGGGACCTAAAAGATCACCTCATTCCAACCCGCTGCAAAATGACCTGTAGTTCACGAACTCCCATTTTCCACTATGTCCTAAAAACATTTCATTGATGCAGCAAAGAGTTTTATTATAAAATAGTAAGTTGTTTCTCATTTCTCTGTAGCACTTTTGCATCTGTGCTCTAGTAACTGATACATATCTTCCTGAGAAACACAGCTCTTCTATTATCCCACCTCTTCCATCATCCCTCCTCTTACATCTCACCTCAGTGCTTTACCCGACTCGCTTCCAAAGCATTGGAAATTCATGATTGCCCATATGGCCAGAAAATTTAGATTTGTATCTTCTTAACATTGAAGGCTGCATTTTCCTCAAATAAAGAGACTTTTGTCTCTCTTTTTGTCTCTCCTCTAATAAAAAACAGCTTCCTGTAGCTCATTCCACAGAGGGAATTATTGCCATCTTCCTCATGGAACCCTGAGCTGTGGATGAAAGGATTAATTATGTTTTCCTCTTCCCTGAATGTGTGATCTGTGTCCCTAGATTTTGCAGAACCTTGCAGTCAGCAGGAAGAAAATAGTTTTGCCCAATTGGCCAACTCTGTACCAGGAACTTGTGCCACAGATTTCCTCACACTACAATAAAACAACTAAACAAGACCAAAACAAACATGAATTTTCAAAAGTACAACTTGAAACCTGCACCTCAAACCTAACTGAACCAAATCCAACATCTCCATGTGCAAACTATTGTGTGAACTTGCGTTATAGATAAGAAAACACATCTGTAAAATGCCACAGATGCACATTTATTATGTTTTCAACTATCCAATATAAGAAGCCGAAAGAACACTGTGCTTGTCTGTGTAGAAACATTTAGATAACTTTAAAAACATGCTCTGGGTTGATTTTTAGAAGCTTTGAGTATCTGTGCCACTCTTACCTCTCCTTGAGGGCACTGAATGCAGGGAAGAACAAGGAAACCCAGTGCAGGCAGTGCCCGACAAACTTCCAGCTCACACTTTTCACACCTTACAACTTCTAAAGGTGCGATTTAAGTAGCTAATGTGTTAATTATTCCACGCAGCAGAGCCTTCCTACCTTGGTTTTCAGGAAGCAGGACTGGGAATGCCGGTGCTGCTCCAGCTCCTCCTGCACGTGCCTGCAGAAGGCCACGGCGTACTGGCGTCGGTAGTGTGGGCTGAAGTTCTTGATGATGGCCTCTGTTTTTCCTGAAGCAGGAACAGAGATTTAAGTGCATTTCATGCATGTGGCTTCACAAACTGCAGTGCAGAACCAAAGCACTTATCCCCAGAGACCCAAAATTCTCCTCTTTGGAAAAGAGAAGTTTCGGCGTGACCTGATTGTGGCCTCCTGGTACCTGAAGGGGCTACAAGAAAGGTGGAGAGACACTCTGGGCAAGGGCTTGTAGTGACAGAAAAAGGGGGAATGGCTTCCCACTGCCAGAGGGCAGGGTTAGATGGGAGATTGGGAAGAAATTCTTGGCTGTGAGGGTGGGGAGGCCCTGGCACAGGCTGCCCAGAGAAGCTGTGGCTGCCCCTGGATCCCTGGAAGTGTCCAAGGCCAGGTCGAACAGGGCTTGGAGCAACCTGGGCTAGTGGAAGGTGTCCCTGCCCATGGCAGGGGTGGGGCTGGATGGGCTTTACGGTCCTTCCACCCCAAACCATTCCATGATTCTGTATTCCTACGGGCTGGTGGTTCACTGACTGATGGA